>NC_051401.1:16017648-16030148 GCF_015228065.2 Penaeus monodon
TGAGAACGGAAGAACCTACCAGTCCCTACCTGGCATGAAGAGGCTTCTCACTGTACCTTTCTGGAACCCTTTGATAAGACTTGGGTTCCACAACTCCACAGTGATTCCTTACGTATGGCATTAGTAAGCTTTCATCGAGTGGTGCGTCTAATGCAAATACTAAAGGCTGAAGCAAGTCATACTGTATCGTATTTCAACAAACTATATATAATACACAACAGAGTATACTTACTTTGCTCTCAGCATATTACGTTATACGCTATCATTGTCCTGTTTCTTCCCTATTGAGCAATGGCTTCACAAATCACGCAATGCATGTGGAGCTGCCTATCTATTCCACCTTCTACATGACAGCTCTCCCTGTCTATCATTCCCGGGACAGGTCAATGCTATGATCACTTCAGTCTAATTTGACACAGGCGATTTTACACTTCTGTTCAGTGAGATTCCCACTCTCTCCCTCTCTTTTAAACCCCTTAATAAAACTCTAAAAATTCTTACATTCTCTCTACAAAGATGTTTTTTATAAAATCATTCAGATCAGGCCTTATCGCACGAAGTTAACAGATAACCGGGTCGAGCGGCGACGTCGGAGAAGTCGGCGTGGTCACCGTCGAGGCGAGGCTGACTTTGACTTCGTTTTCGCTACAGTCCTTTCCTGCTGGATAAAGGAGGGGGACAGTCAGACAGATCTTGGATCGCCGTTCTTAATGTAACAATACCATTTACCATCTGATTGTTATAATACTAGTGTACACTAAAGCACACATTTAGATGTACCTGTCAAATACAGGTATGTATGCATATGTATACTATACATACATTTAAAGGAATGGAAAGGAAAGCTAAAGACTCGCATGCAACTATTCCCACACACTTGCCTCTACAAAACTTGGGCTCATTCCAGTACTGCGGCCTTTCGGAGATCAGGAAGACGTAGAGGGAGCCGGTGACCAGATAGATGCCCACGGTGATGAGGAACACGAACCGCCACGCACTCAGTGTTTGCTGGAAAACAACGTATGCTTATGGTATGCTGTTTGGATGTGTGCTGTGTGGCTTTTTTTGCGGCTGTTCTTTTATTGTATGGGTTTCTTGTGATCTTTTATATGATGTAAGAGTTCTCTAAAGGATTATGGGGTTTCCTAAGACTTACTCATAATTTATGTTTTTTTATGGCTTACGTAAGGCTTGCAATAATGGTTGAATGTATATGTATGTAAGCATTATTATAATACATGTAATGCACATATATTTTATAATATATTCCAATAATGTTTCACTTTATGAAGGCCTATCTTACTAGCACAATCAATATCATCGTTTCCGTAATTTCCCCCCTAAAAATTCCCCCAACGTACATTTCCCTCGGTGATCGCCCCCGTGATCATCGGCGCAAACACTCCAGCGAAGGCGCCGACGGCATTGGTGATCCCCAGCAGCGTCCCGGCGAAGTTAGGAGCGATGTCCTGGTGCGAGCAGAGGAAGCCGCAGTTGGCACTCCCCCCGAGGCCCACGGACAAGCACAGCACCACCACCGCAAGCACGGGGTCACAGTTCACGAAGCACATGATCACCAGGCTGATCATGGCTCCGTAGAGGGCTGTAGGTTGCAAAGAATTCGTTTTTGTCCTCAAGATACAACGAACTTTTTTTTAAATGCCTACAATAACCAATAAATTCAAATAATATGCATAAAGCCTATAACCACAGCAAAATATCTAAAGTCTCAATTACAATAAATCTACAACTTTATCGCGCCAACAAAGGTTCAACAAATAACGAATAAATTACACGAGATAAACATAACAAATAACACTTAAAAAAAATAGATCTACAACTTTCCCACATCATCATTATCATCATTTCTTACCAACAGACATGGACAGTCTCCTGATGGTGATGATGGACAGGATTTTAGCCTTCGTTAGTCTGTCCATAAGGAGCCCCCAGATGTAACCCCAGAGCCACATCACGAGGAAGGGCAACGCCGAAATCAGACCATTCTGCAGGAGAAAAATAGAAACCAGGCCTCAAGAAGCTATTCGAAATCATTGGCAACGGATGAAGGACTTTTTGTGGGCCGTGGAATTACTCACATACTTAGCAAGAAATCTGCAAATCATCGTTATCAGCAGAGGCAGAGAAAAAAAAGGTGCAAGAAACTAATCGCAGGTCAAAATTATCAGCAAAGAAAAAGATCTTGCACTACTTATATCAGACCCCAAGATCTAATATCCCGAAGTCTAACTTACCGAGCTCATGTCGAAATGTTGGATGTTCTTCAGATATGTTGGAAGTTCTGTGAGCAGCGTGTAGAAGCCGTAGTCATAACCCAGGGAGCCAGCCAGCAGTCCCCAGAAAGGCAGGGACATCAAAAGGTCCTTCCACGGCAGAGGAACGCCCTGCGAGAGAAAAGTGGGTTGAGAGTTGTCGTGTGAGTAAAGACTAGAAAATGGTTCGTGGCCATTGAAACTCGGACGTAAACAAATGCATACACAATTAAAATAGCTAATAGCATAATGGATATGATCATATTACCAATCACAACATGAATGATTGTCACTACCAGCCCACTCATAAAGCGCTATCATCAGAATCCCCAGCAACACCGCTACAACACCTAGCCGTATCCGACCCCCAGCCCGCAAAAGCTCAGCCTTACCTCCGCTCTCTTGGTCTGTCCTGCGAAGGCCTGGATGTGCGCCAGCTCCGAGGCAGAGATTCTGGGGTGGGCTTCGGGCCGGTCGTGGATCAGGATGAACCAGAAGATGCCCCACACGATGCCCAATCCCCCGAAGAGGTAGAAGACGGAGGGCCACCCGCCGAGGAAGGTGGACGAACACAGCCAGCCGCCGATGGGCAGGGAGAGCACCGTGCCCAGAGGAAAGCCTACGAGTGGGATTTCTACTATTAGTCTTCAAGAGTGCTTTTATCTAGAGCTAGCCATTCTTAAAGTAATATTTGTAATATCGTGATTACGGAGTTTTACTCACGTTTGCCATACTGTTATTTGTCATAGTGCAATATTCTTCGACTATTGTAATTTAATTGTAATTGTGGTAAACTAAAGATATGGGTTTAGTAACACACTTGATGTAAATACTTTACAATGAAAAACTTGATACGCCTTTGTCACTGTGTTATCATTACAGTACGTCTTCATAGTAGATTGAGGGTGCAATATGAAACGATCTTCTAGTGCATCAGAGAAAATCAAATAGCTCTTTATACTTCATGTCTGGTGGTCTGAAAAGCTTTTATATTGAACAATTCTTCCTCATGAGAACTTTCCAGTATATAATAATCCCAGCAAGACGTATTCCAAGACCTGTGTTTATTGTGCCTTTGCTACATGCTTCTTTAACTATCTATTTAGGTCGCCGTGCTTGAGCGTACCAACAAGTGATAGTATTCATACAAAGTGAATGTAGTAAAACCGTGGCATTTTGTGTTCAAATTGTGTGTGAAATTCCCGTAGGTTTGCGGTTTAAATTTTAAAAAATAACATGCCCTGTATCATTTTTACATACAATTGGCGTTCTATTCACCAATCTATTTGTATTTCTCTACCTACGGAAAGACTAATTCCTTGGAGGCCCGAATGCTACTTGTCAATCTCCCTGTTTTACCTCTTATGGCTGTTTATACCGGAGAAATATACATTTTGGCTATCAAATCTCGAATGATCTTATAGAAAAATTCGCACACATTTCTATTTCTTATACACAAAGCTAGCTAGATTTACCTCAAAATACACCTTATCTAATCGGAACGTTAGTTAGTTTCATTCATTCCTTTTTCAGCAAGTATTAGATACGTATGCATATATCCATATATCCACGCACAAACAATACAATTACACACCTATATCACAAATATAGAACTAAAATTACACCTACATACAGACGTACATGAACTCATACATAGACTTCACCGATACACACCCGCACCTACCCACCCACCCACCCACCCACCCACACCCACACCCACACCCACACCCCACCCACCCCACAAACAAACGAAAATGGCAAGGCAGCTTGTTTACACGCAGTGCCACTGTCCTTGGCAAGTCACAGGGACGAATGCTATGCGGTGTTAGGTCACGACAGCGGATCTGGGAGTCTGGGAACTAAGTGTCCCCATTCCATTTACACCTTGGGCATGTCCGTCTACTCTGAACGCGAATTAGTGGTTTTGGCATCTACTCTGAAGGGTACAGTAAGCCGTTAAGCTTAGGTACCTCCGAGGATTTTTTTTTTCTCGAACGCGTTATCTTGCGTTTTTTATTTTGATAGCTCCCGTATTTTTTTGACAAGCTGGGGACACTAATCGATAAGGTTTATAAGCCTTCTATTAATAAATTGCACTGCAAGGGGTGGGGTGGAAGGGGAGGGGGAGGTGAGTGCTTGCGTTAGATAATCGGATTAAAATATTTTTAAGCGATATCAGTTCAAGTCCTAATGCACCACTTACGATTATCTAGAGTACGGTAAGTAATATTAGCTAATGAATCAAAATGCGCGTTGACGTTGACTGATAAATACGAATTACTAAAAAAAAAAATGGTAGCTGGATTTTACGTGTAACTGCAAAATATGGGGGGGGGGTTGACGCCGTTCCCCTTAGTGCATTAGTTCCTTTTTTTTGCAAGTTCAACATGACATACCAAATATTTTATTTTGTAAATATCCCAGAATGATTGTTCTGAGCAGGCATTATCAATTTGTTACGTGCGTAAAAGGTTTAAATATGCATTAAAATTTTCCATAGCGATTAAACTAACAAATACTAAAAGGAAATTATCTTACCGTAGAAATCTGATTTAAGATTCCTTTCAGCGCTTATAAGACTGGTTTTAATAAATTTTAGTAAAAGCTGTTTTTACGTCATTTTGAACTGATTAAAGCCTTGCAAGGTACGAAAGGTGCATATTGAAGGTCAGCGACTAATCGATACAAGCCTCTTTATGTTACGAAAAGTGCGTACTTATGAACAGCGACTGTGAAATAGTTCAGACGGTGAGCAGTGAGGCCTGCAGTTGCGTGGCACTACAGGCGTTCTCTGCGATAATCTCTCCAGACTGTTTTGTCTGCCCCGCGGCGCTGAACACCCTGGCTGCATTGCCAAGGTATGCTGCAAGTGTCAGGGCACGACCATATATTCTTCCTCTTGTATCATGACATCCTTTATAATACCTCAAAACCATACATGAAGCTCACTCGCTCACTCGCTCGCGAGTGTATGCGTATGTGCGTGTGCGTGTGCGTGTGCGTGTGCGTGTGCGTGTGCGTGTACGTGTGCGTGTGCGTGTGCGTGTGCGTGTGCGTGTGCGTGTGTGTGTGTGTGTGTGTGTGTGTGTGTGTGTGTGTGTGTGTGTGTGTGTATGCGTATGTGCGTGTGCGTGTGTGTGTGTGTCTGACTGTGTCTATGTCTGTGTCTCGGCCCCCCTCTCCCTCTCCCTCTCCCTCCCCCTCTCCCTCTCCCTCTCCCTCTCCCTCTCCCTCTCCCTCTCCCTCTCCCTCTCCCTCTCCCTCTCCCTCTCCCTCTCCCTCTCCCTCTCCCTCTCCCTCCCCTCTCCCTCTCCCTCTCCCTCTTCCCCTTCCTATTTCTCATTATTGTTTCTCTTATCTTATGTTTCCTCTTACCTGAATAAACAATTGTGCTGAACCTGCTCCTCTCAAAAGGCGGGATCCAGGTTGCCAGCATAGAATTCACTGCCGGGAAGACCACTCCCTGTGAGGGGAGAAAATGTACAAATTGCGCATTTGTTGGAGTACGATCACTCTCACACTCTCACACTCTCACACTCTCACACTCTCACACTCTCACACTCTCACACTCTCACACTCTCACACTCTCACACTCTCACACTCTCACACTCTCACACTCTCACACACTCACACACTCTCACACTCACACACTCACACTCTCACACTCTCACACTCTCACACTCTCACACTCTCACACTCTCACACACTCACACACTCACACTCTCACACTCTCACACTCTCACACACTCACACTCTCTCGTAGTCTCACTTTGATCGCCATTGACCACGCTGTGCCCTATACTCACTCACCCAACACCCATCCCACACACACCCCCACCCCACACCCACACCACACACACCCTGCACCCACCCACCTGCACGGCGCCGCAGAAGATCCTGACGGCGATGAAGAGCTCCGTGGACGCCCTAGCGCTGAGGGGCGTGAGGACCGTGAAGAGCGCCGAGAGCACGATGCCCAAGCCGAACACTCTCTTTCCCCCGAAGTATTCCGCCAGCCTCCCGCCGGGGATGTTGGTGCAGGCGTATCCCCAGAAGAAGGAACCAAGGATGATGCCCTGCGTGGTCTCGTCCCAGGAGAATTCTCCGACCTGCAGGAGGGAAGGGGGGGCGGCGGTGGGGTTGGATGGATAGAGAGCGATAGAGAGCGATAGAGAGCGATAGAGAGCGATAGAGAGCGATAGAGAGCGATAGAGAGCGATAGAGAGCGATAGAGAGCGATAGAGAGCTAAGGATAGATAGAGATAGAAGAGATAGAGAAGATAGAGAGATAGAGAGATAGATAGAGATAGAGATAGATAGATAGATAGAGAGATAGATAGAGATAGATAGAGATAGATAGAGATAGAAAGATAGAGAAAGAGAGAGATAGAGAGATAGAGAGAGAGGAAGAGAGAGGAAGATAGGAGATAGGAAGAGGAAGAGGAAGGAGGAGGAAGAGGAGGAGGAGGAGGAGAGGAGGAGGAGGAGGAGGAAGAAGAAGAAGAAGAAGAAGAAGGAAGCGAAGGAAGCAAAGGAAGCGAAGGAAGAGAAGGAAGCGAAGGAAGCGAAGGAAGA
The DNA here is from genome assembly GCF_015228065.2 of Penaeus monodon. Lineage (NCBI taxonomy): Eukaryota > Metazoa > Arthropoda > Malacostraca > Decapoda > Penaeidae > Penaeus > Penaeus monodon. The sequence goes on from NC_051401.1 coordinate 16,024,497, forward strand.
GAAGGAAGAGAAGGAGGAGAACAAGGTGGGGGGGGGAAGAGACAGTGTAAGAAATTATTTTACTAACGACGTCTAAACATTTTTTTTCTCTTTTAGCCAAGAAATTCTCTGTGTGGTGGGTGTTTCCTAATATATACATATCCTGTTTAGTTTCATTCGTCTGTCTGTGTTGGCATGTAGATAAAATGATGATTTGATGATTACGTGGGTGAATGGAGATGCAAATGAAATGAATGGGCTTCATTTTCCTCATCTTGGTTTTACGTTCAGAAAATATAAGGGATTTGAATGGAGAAAGAATCTTTACTATGCGTTTACGTAACATCACTATGCACAGAATCAACGTTATACGTTTTTTTCTTTTTTCTTTTTTGCAAATGTATGCATGCATGCATATATGTATGTATGCAGGGATGGTTATAAATAAATACATACACATATATATACATGTGTTTATTAGTTTATAACAATCTGATCTTGGAAGGGGATACTGAAAACTGCTTGTATGCATCTTTTTCCATAGATTCTTGCCAACTTCACGAAACACAGTGGAAATGGGGATGAAAGAGATGATAATTCAGAAAAAAATACTGATTTGTTGATCATGTAATGGCGCTCACATTTCTAGTGTTCTAATCATTATTATCATCTGTACAGTGTCAAGGAGAGGAAAGAACAGCCCGGAACAACACTTACGATGGTTTCCTTGGGCTTCCCGCTCGTCTGCTCGGGCGAGGGGCACGTGTCGTCCGCCGCGACAGCCTCAGAGCCGTTGTGTTCCCCGTGGTGGTGTTGCTCCGTGCCCACCATGCCCACGATGGCGATGGAGAGGCACACCCTCATGGCGTACATGAGGACGATGCCCAGCAGGGAGAGGATGGCCAGGGTGAAGCGCACCTGCCAGCACCCGCCTGAGGAAGGGAGAAGGACCACCGAGCTAAGAAATTTCCTAGAAGTGTTGCACAAGGGCTAAGGCTTCGTTAAGGTCTGGCTTTCTCTCACCAAGTACGTACCTTTCTCCCCGCCTCTTGTTCCTCCTCCTCCTCCCCCTTCTCCACCAGCCGGCACGACCTCCGGCACAGGGTCTTCTAAAGCCAGCAGGAGTGTTGTGGGTTCCTTTGAGTCGCCGTTGGGTTGGCTCGGCTTGGTCTCGTGCACGACGTCTCCGTTCGTGCCCACCTGCGGGGGGTCCGAGCCGGTCATCTTGTCTGCCGAGGAAAAAAAAACACCATTAGAAAAAAATCCTCACGAAAATCCTATCAAAACCTATTATCGAAACAAGAAAGCAACCGGCATGGTTTCCAACACAAGAGTCCCTAAACCTGTCTTGAAAACACGAGCTTAATCGACTCGGTTTACATCCATACAGGTGGAGTCAGCGTGCGTAGGCAAAACAAGCTATCCGCAACCACCCAACCATGCGATAAAGTGCGCCCACATCTCTCCCTCGCGACGCCAAAGCTTCTCCTCGACGAACAAAACCTGGTTTGTGAAATTTAAAAAAATCTTGCCTGTTTGTTTGTTCGTATACCTTAACGTTCCCTTTGTTGAATATCGCTGAAAGGCGAATACTGATATTCATTGACGGTGATGCAATATTTGTAAATTGAAAATATCAGTATCAACTAACCATAAGCTTATTTTTTATTACGAACTTGCGACTCATTTGACTTTCGATTAAATCCTCCATAAACTCCCAAATCAAAACAAAAATAAATAACACAAACAGACTACCCTCCTTTTCAAAATCACTATTGCATACTCGACCGAAACGAACTATTTTAGCCTTTCCTGTTGTGCCAAAATTCCAAAGCAGTGACGGTCATTTGTTCCAATGATCTAAAAGTGTAGTACGTAAGCTCCGCTCTACGATACTACGCTATGTATTAGAGAGCGAGAGTGTGAGGGAAAGCGAAATCGAAAGCGAAAGGGAAAAGGAGAGCGAGTCACAGAGACGGACAGACGGACAGACGGACAGACGGACAGACGGACAGACAGACAGACAGACAGACAGACAGACAGACAGACAGACAGACGGACAGACGGACAGACAGACAGACGGACAGACAGACAGACGACAGACAGACGGACAGACAGACGGACAGACAGACGGACAGACAGACGGACAGACAGACGGACAGACAGACGGACAGACAGACGGACAGACAGACGGACAGACAGACGGACAGACAGAGACCACAGACAGACGGACAGGACAGACGGACAGACAGACAGACAGACAGACAGACAGACAGACAGACAGAGGACAGACAGAGGACAGACAGAGGACAGACAGAGGACAGACAGAGGACAGACAGACAGACAGACAGAGGACAGACAGAACAGACACAGAGAGAGAGAGAAAAGCAATTACCCAGAAATGAGGTCAGTTACTATAGGCGACAAACTCACGTATTTACCCACACAGAGACTTCACCCCGATATGGCTTTCCAGACCCAGAGTATCGATCATACAAACCTCTAAATTAACAACAACGAAGATGATAGCTATGAAATGAAACATTCTGTGATCAATATCCCTCCCTGATAAAAGCTAATGGAAAAGGGGAGAAAGGGACAGCGTATATTGAGACCTTCAGCAAAATGGTTTTAATTTTAGAAGCCACGGCAGTCCACCCCGCTTATGGCAGCCTCCTCTGGCGTCGTGCTCTCCGACTTGCGGGAATTTGCGCCACTCGTATGACTAATGCTGGAGTAATAGTCGTAGTAGTAGTAGTACAGGTAGTGGCAGTAGTAGTAGTACAAGTAGTGGAGGTAGTAGTAGTACAAGTAGCAGTAGGATAAGTAGTAGCAGTAGTATAAGTATAATTGTAAGCATTAGTAGTAGTATAAGTATTAGTAGTAATAGTATAAGTAGTAGTAGTAGTAGTAGTAGTAGTAATAGTAGTAGTAGTAGTAGTAATAGTAGTAGTAGAAGTAGTAATAGTAGTAGTAGAAGTAGTAATAGTAGTAGTATAAGTAGTAATAGTAGTAGTAGAAGTAGTAATAGTAGTAGTAGAAGTAGTAATAGTAGTAGTATAAGTAGTAATAGTAGTAGTATAAGTAGTAATAGTTGTAGTATAAGTAGTAATAGTAGTAGTATAAGTAGTAATAGTAGTAGTATAAGTAGTGATAGTTGTAGTATAAGTAGTAATAGTTGTAGTATAAGTAGTAATAGTATGAGGTAGAGGCAGAAATAACAATACCTAGGTAATTATTGTCGTAGTTACGAGCATATATAATAATAATAATAATAATAATAATAATAATAATAATAATAATAATAATAATAATAATAATAATAATAATAATAATAATAATAATAATAATGAGTTTTTACGCAGGAATCACAAGCAAAGACGCACGAAACAGGAGGCTTGCCTGTTCTTTCTCACCTACATTTCAAGCGACAATATACAGCGTCAAGCACCAAATACCACTGCATCAAGAGCAAGCAAGAAGAAAAAAAATAGAAGAAAAAAAACTACGACTGCTTGATAAACAGTACGAAGAGAGGACGTGCCGGAAGGAGGGAGGAGGGGAGGAAGAGAGGGAGGGAAGGAGAGAGGGAGGGAGGGAGGGAGGGGAAGGGGGAAGAGAAAGGACGAGGGGTCTTCCGTGTACCCCTTCCTCCTTCCCTCCCTCCCTCCTCTCCCCTCGCTGAACCGGTTTGAGGCGGATCCAACCGGCGCCGAACCAACTTTCTGGCGTTGCAAACATTTTTGGGACCTTTCCCGGTCGCAAATACTTGTATAATGGCCTCGCCATCTGCTGACTAGGCTATTTGGCCAGATATATATTTTTGAGTGATTTTGTATTCATTAAAGCTCACTTCCGAGTTACGATAACCGATGACAGTATAGGCAGGGAGGGCGCAGGTGCTCGCGCCGAGACGGAGAGCAAGAGGGGGGGAGGGAAAGAGGGGGGGATCGGGGGAAGGGAAAGAGGGGGGATGGGGGGAGGGAAAGAGGGGGGGGATGGGGGTAGCTCTCTCGCTCTCTGGCTGCCTCATTCTCTCCCCGTCTCTCTCTCTTTCCCTCTTTTCCTTTCCTCCTGTCTCACTTCTCCTTTGTTTCCCCTCTTTTCCTTTCTCTTCTTCACTTTCTCCTTTCCCTTGCCTTTTATATCACTTCCGAACCTTCTTCCTTTTTTTTCTCTTCCTTGCCTTTCTCTATATCTCTCCCCCTCCCCAACCATCCCTTTCCCGTTTCTGTTTTTCTCTCATCCCCCCCTTCTTTCTCCCTCTACCTCTCCTTTTCCCATCCTTACCCCTCTATATTTTCCTTTCTTTCTCTCACTCCCCTTTCCTTCTATCTCTCTCTCTCTCCCGCTATCTCTATATCTATTTTCTTCCTCTCACTCTCTTCCCCTTTCTCTTTCCCTCCATCTTTATTTCTCCTACCCTCATTCTTCTCACTTTTCCTCTCCCTCACCCCTTCCCCTTCCCCCCCCTCCCGTCTTTCCTCCTCTCTCATCCCCCCCCCGTCTTTCTGCAACGCTGCAATCACTCATATCCGATTAAGAGCGATGCTTGCACAGCTTTCGCGAAGATGACAAAATTCAGACGTAAAATGAAATGCAGGTGAAGATTTATATATAGCATCCTTACTCCGGCTATTTCTATATTCCTTTTCTTCCTCTCACACTCCTCCCCTTTCTAATCTATACCTTTTTTTCGTTTTCTTTTTCATTCGTCTGCATTCATCGACATATTTCCATTTCTTTCTCTCTACATCTACTTATTTCCCGTTACTTCTATCACACCCTCTCTCTCACCCTCTCTCTCTCTCCCTCTCCATCGCTACACTTCGCTCTCCACTCCCCTCGCTCTTTCCTTATTGACCTTTCTCCATCTCGTATTTATAATCTCCCTTTCTCTCCCTCCCACGACTTTATCTCTCTAACATTTCCATCTCTCCTTATATTGTTTCTCGTTGTTTGCTTTTATTTTGCGTTGTCCAATTTATATTGCCTCCCTTCTCTGGCTCCTTTCTCGCATTTTCTCATGTCTTTCTCTCTCTCTCCTTTCCGCTTGTTGTCCCCTCGCTCTGTCTGTCTTTCCTGTCTCTCTCTCATGTCTACATTCCCTCTTTATCTCCCCTCTATCTCCCTTCCCTCCTCTTCCGTCTCCTTCTTCCTTCTACTGTATCACCTCTCCTTCCCATCCGTTTCTCCTATTATTTTCTCTGCCCCGCTTCTCCTCTCACACTGCCCCGTAAATGAATACCAAAACTATAATAACACAATAAACAGACAAACAAACAAGAAAAAAGATCCTGAAGTAGAAGCTGTTTACACACAAAATTATCTGTCTGAAATATCTCGTCGTGTACTCACTGTAAGGACTGTCCTCCCTGGGTATTCAACCTTGTCCTAGAAAGCTCGCAACAGGTCAAGTCCAACTGAATTCACAGGTTTTGGGCAATGTTCATACTGCTCACACTTGACCTAAACAAACACTTGGTTTAAAAGGTTGACAGCGCACCATAGCTTTGCCTGATTTCTTAATTGGCAGTGCGATGTGAACAACCCATTTCGTGGCGGTAGTTAAAAACGGTTCCATATCGGTTTAAATGTTTAGTGGTGTTAATGAATAAACACATTTTATGACAGGAAAATATGATTCCAGATCACGAAATTACTGTTGAGGAT
>NC_051401.1:16045148-16055148 GCF_015228065.2 Penaeus monodon
CGCAATAAGGTTAGATTTTTTTATTGTTGAGATTTTCCGCGACTCCTTGGTCCTATAATCCGATATAGATATATATTTCTCTGTTTTGTTTTTCTAACTGTCTGAGTATTAACGCCCTTCTTGTTTTTGTTTCGCATTTGTTTACATACCAGAGTGAAGCAAAGAAAACTAGATGTGTTCATTGTGAATATTTGTCAACAAAGGTTGAATGAACTCGTTAAAGTAATATTGTTCAATAAAAGTTCTGAATGGGAGTAGAACAGCAGATCTTAATGCAAGTGCTATTTGAAAATGCACCTGAGAATATATATTACAAGGGAAGAATCATTTGTATTCTGTCTATTAACCAGATTTATTACCATGTTTTCGAGTCTATACGAAATGGATTATATATATATATATATATATATATATATATATAATATATATATATAATATATATATATATATATATATATAAATGGAAGAAAAACCCACAATACAAAAACTAGATTTATTGAAAGTGAGACTACAGTTTCCAAATCCACCTGGATTCCATCTTCAGTCTGAAGAATCCAGGTGGATTCGAAACTGTAGTCTCACTTTCAATAAATCTAGTTTTGTATTGTGGGTTCTTCTTCCATTGTATCAGCACGGAAGAGTGTTTTGCTATTCATATATATATATATATATAATATATACATAATATATATATACATACATATATATATATACATACATATATATACATATATATATATATATATATATATATATATATATATATATATATATATATATATATATATATATATATGTATATATATACCATACAGTCAGGGTTGAGCCAAGCCTCGACCGCATTAGGATTTGGGACCCAGTCAAGGCACCTGGTATGAGTTATGAATGACGAGAGGTGAGAGGAACGTGACCAGAACCTTGTAAGCCCTCCAGCTGTTTCCCCAGCGCTCCTGCCTCGCTTCCCAGGATACCCATATGCGAGTGGTGCGTCGTACAGCCAGAGGTCAAGTAGGCTCATACATTATACATCAAGGTCAGCTGTAGCTCCATCTGGTGTTGTGGCGGAGTTGGAGCGAGGCGGGAAGCGGAGAGGAGGGGGTGGAGACAGCGTAGAGGGAAATTTACACATTCCGAGATGCTCAAATGGCGTTTGGCAACCTCTTGCTCCCTTCCCCCATCCCCAAAATGCGAAGAAGGGTAAGGAGGTTAGGGTGATTACAGGCTAAGAGGCCAAATCAATTTATATTCATTCTGTTTTTGTTTTTTTTCGTTTAAGTTTACTTTTACGAGTTTGACATTTCCTTGTGTAGATGAATGCGTGTAATTATTTGTACTGTAAGAGCAACGTGAGATATGCGATCCATCTGTGAACGAAATTAAAGGAACGTGACAGGTGTTGCCTGCATTTCCCTTTCCTGACGAATGAAACATTCTGAATAATTTCTTCTTCCTTGCGATTCTTTTCAGTTTACGGTTATTTATACCATCTGCGCCTGTTCGCTCATACGGTCGTGACGTCAGTGACGAGATTGACGCACCCACCATATCCTGTCCTCTGATTGGTCCATCTTGTGGGTCTGACTTCATTCAGCCAATCACAGGCTTTGCGTGGCAGATATTCAGGCCAAATGTTAATCTAGAAAATGACGACGATTATATAGATGCTTTTGATGCGAAATATTTTTGATGAGGTACTTGTGTTTGCCAGATATTTCGTCAAAAGAGATGCATTATAATTAGGATTAGCTGTGAGCGATGTGGCCATCTGAGCGGCTGAACTTCCATAACATAAATTCCTTATTGCTGACGTCATGTAAAAGTAAAACCTCAGAGTATTTCGAAAAGGAAAATCCAGCATGTTGAAGCGATAAGATAGTTCCACAGGTGTCTCCTCTCATGCTCTCTTTCTATATCCCTTCGCTCTGTCGCCCTGCCTCCTCCCTCTCTCTCTTTCTCCCCTATCCCTCCCCACCCCTCTCTTTCTCTCTCTCTCTCTCTCTCTCTCTCTCTCTCTCTCTCTCTCTCTCTCTCTCTCTCTTTCTCTCTTTTCTCTCTCTCTCTCTCTCTCTCTGTCTTTTTCTCTCTCTCTCTGTCTCTCTCTCTCTCTTCTCTCTCTCTCTCTCTGCTTCTCTCAGCTTCTGCTCTCAGTAGCTCTCGTCTCCTGTTCTCTCTCACTCACAAACAGTGTCCTGCGAAGCTTTCACGAGCTTAGGGAGGACGAATTGCGCGATAAGCACGACGAAGGCGCAGCAGAGTAGCCTTGGAGCAAAAGGGAGCATGGGTTCTGCGGAAGGGACACAGACATTCGGAGACTCACAAGGCGACGAGGTACAGGATGCGACGAGGTACAGGATGGGCAAGGGGCAACGGGCAGCAGCTTTCAAGTGCATCAAGTAGAGAAGAACGTATTCAGGAATTTGTTCTAGTAGGGATGGGGCTGCAACGAGACACCAGAACGGTTGCAGCTGTAAAGTAACAGGTTTGCAACAAGTCAGTTATACTACAGAAAGGCATCAGAACGACTGGGGTAGGACATCAATAGGGCTGCCACAAGACATCAACACGACTGCAGCAGAACATCAATAATGGTACATCAGGGCATCAGAAGGAATGCAAAAGCACACCAACATGGGTACAGTTGGGCGTAACAGGACATCTGATGGGGTGCAACAGGACTAGAGAATGCGACAGGATATCAAACGGGGATCTCAACAGAGGTGCAACAGAAATCAACAGGGTGCAGCATGATATCAAAAGGAGTATACCGGGATATCAACAGGAATGTAACAAAAATCAACAGGATATCAACAGGGTTGCAGCCTATTTACCCTTTCCCATTGCCTTCGGCGAGATTAATTTTTATGATTTCATTATTTTTATTGTTTTTATACTTTCATTAACATGATAATAATCACAAAGTCGATAAAAATAACACCAGGGTCGATATTAATAGCTTTAGAAAAAAACAACTACAAATTCAAGGCACTGGGAAATCAGGCGCGGTCATAAAGGCTCATTGACTGACTCCTTGGTGGCTGAGCGCTTGTGAAGCCATCTTCGTGTGAGAAGACTACAGTGGACGGTAAACAAGCTCGAGATCGGTGGGTTAGGCTTGAGGGTGGCATCAGCGGACGAGGAATAACTTTAGCGATGGCAAGGCTGATGATTCTAAGGCAAGTAACTGATATTAGTAAACAATTAATCCTCTCTCATTCCCTCCCCCTCCTCTTACTTCTCTCATCTCTCTGTCTATATATCACTCTCTCTCTATATATATATATATATATATATATATATATATCTGTGTGTGTGTGTGTGTGTGTGTGTGTGTGTGTGTGTGTGTGTGTGTGTATGTATAACACACACACACACACACACACACACACACACACACACACACACACACACACACACACACACACACACACACACACACACAGATATATATATATATATATATATATATATATATATATATATATATATATATATATATATATTCATATATATGTCCATCTACCTATCTATCTATTTATCTAACTATCTATCACTGTCCCATTCGCTCTCTCTTGCTTGTTACAACGACTCCTTTTTCCAGCTGTACCCCTTCTGTGGATAGCCCCGCTCCGCCCGTTGAAAACCTGTTAGCTGGGGTAGCAACAGGGGGTCTCATCTCACCGTGTAAGACTTCGTGGTGAGTTAGAGCACCAGAGGGTGAAGGTACAGTGTGACTGTGGAGTGCATGAAGGAGTTCACCCTGGTGGAGGAGCTCTTCCAGTCCCCTCTGTATGGTAAGCGACCAGGACCTGTTTGATTCCGAACCCTGTACGCTGTATAGTTCGAACAGTAAAACCTTAAGCGGTAACTCATTCCGTATAAAATGACAGTATTACAGAGAGAGAGATGTATGCGTGAGGTGAAGTGATGAATATTTTACTGATGTAATCATCTGCCTCATGATAATAATCATAACAGCACATAAACACACACACTCACATTCAATGAAATTGTCACACAAAACCACATTGTAATTTCCCCATTCACAAGACAATGAATTGCGACATCGCGAACGCAATTGTACTTGCAGACAAAAATGAGGGAATTAAGTGATATTAGCTAAGTATGCCAATTTTGATTTGTGGAAATAGCTGAAAAAAAAATAACCCACACTGTCACGTTAGATGAGAAAGAGAGAGAGAGAGAGAGAGAGAGAGAGAGAGAGAGAGAGAGAGAGAGAGAGAGAGAGAGAGAGAGAGAGAGAGAGAGGAGGAGAGAGAGAGAGAGAGAGAGAGAGAGGGAAGAGAGAGAGAGAGAGAGAGAAGGAGGAGAGGGAGGAGAGAGAGAGAGAGAGAGGAGAGAGAGGAGAGAGAGAGAGGAGAGAGTAAGAGAGAGTCCGTTTGTAGTCTGTTTCCTTAAGGCACTTTCCGTTCAGCCCCTGGAAATTGGCATGCCAGATCATCTGGAGTTCATGTCTTATTGTGTGTCAGTTATGGGCCCCAGTGGCAAGAAGCAGAACCCATCGAGTTCAAGAAAAGTGACGGAAATAATCAGTAACTTAAACATCCTAAGGCATTATAAACCAGCATCTTGTTGCAAGATTCTTTGAAGATCTGTAGACAATACATGAGCCGAACAACCACGTTGATTTTCTCACCCAGATCTTAGGCTCCTCCTTGGACCCTGCCATCTCCGAGCTTCCCGAAGGGAAAGTGGGCACACATGTAGGCATACATGCCAAGGAAAAAATATAGCCTGGAATAGTTTTAAGCGTAATCCATCTACACCAAACAGGATGAACGACAGTGCTGTCTGTAGAGGTGTCCAGCTATCTGGAAACAGTCTAGAGTTGTGGCAGCACAAAAATCTACGAAAAAATTATGGTGAACAGAGTGTCAAGTTTCTTTGATAGAAACCACTACAGCAAGCAGTCTGGCTTTAGATCGAAGCGATCAGCATCCGACCTTCTACTACAATTAGTCACCAATTAGAACAAAGCCCTTGATGCTGGTAAAGAAACTCACGTCACTGCCCTGGATATTGTTGGTGCATTTGCCAGAATATGGCACAGGGGCATTATTTTCAAACTAAAAAGTTTTTGGCATTAATGGTGACCTGCTGAAGCTGACTGAAGATTATCTACGAGGAAGAACTCTTCAAGTTGTGGTAAAGGGTTACACTTTAGGTGAATACCTAATCAGCGCCAGTGTATCCCAGGGCAGCGTCAATGACTCGCTCTTATTGTATGGTCGTCCTGTCCGCCATGCTTCCTGGCACTACTTGACAGAGTACAATATCAAGCTTGTGGAATTCAAGATTCGGGAAAATTATCGCCCGGTCTACTTCCAGTCTCTCCGGGACCGCAGGAACGTGGCAGCGTTGTGCGTGTACTACAAGGTCCATCAGCAGAGCAGCCATCTCTTCGCTTCGCTACTTCAGCCCGCGGTTCCCTTAACTCACAAAACCAGGAATAGTCAGAGCTGAGGTCACGAACTTAACGTTCCCTTCGCGAGAACTGAGAACTTTCTACGCACATTCCTGCCGGGGTACTAAAGAAAGTAGAATCAGCTGGTGCAAGAGACGAACCTGGATCTCTTAACCTCCTCCAACAGTTCAAATCAGCAGTACACTACAGTATGATTGCGGATAACTTTTTCTGTTTTATGAAGGTAACATTGGTAAAGCCTTCTTCATCTTGCTGGCGTTTGTTTGTTTGTTTGTTTTTTTCCTGGTGTGTTTTCCTTCATTCTGTTTGGCCGTTGATAACGAGCGTTGACACGTGGTGAAGAAGAGGTAACAGGGGGGACTCCGGTCACTTGTATCGCATTTTTTTCTTCTGACTCTTACTGTCCTTGATATAACTTATTCTGGGTGTCACTTATGAAGGCGCTTCGCTTCTCATACGAACCGATGTTTGAACATTTTTGGTAAAGCATTTGCGTTGGTCCGGGCAGGAGGAAGCTGGCGCGAAGCGAGGTTGTAGCAAAAACTATATATATGGTCGTGGATTTGCTGGCTCGGAGCGGGTGGAGATGGGAGGGGGGAGAATGGGAGCGGGTTATGTCATTGGGGTGTTAGTCATGGGTATAGACGTATGGGGGTATGGGGGAAAGGTTATGCGTGTTCTTGCATGGGTGGGAGAGGTCAAGGGGAGGCTAGAGGGAGGGGATCGAGTCACTTGTGAGGGAGGCTCCTTCTTCCGCATTCCTTCTTCTGAGGAGCAGCACATCTTGGCCAATCTGTCTGTTGATTGTAGGCTGCTGTTCAAAGAGGATTCCAATCAGCAAACCAATTTAGTTTCCATTGAAATTTTAACTGCCTGGAGAGGGTTCATGATATATTTGGGTGTATTGATGTACCTAAAAGTTGTGGAAATACATTTAATTTTTTATTTAGTTATATATGTATTTCTTGGTTGGTGATGATTAATCTGTGGTGAAGGTGTCTGTTGTTGTTGTGTATAAATTTTCTTTTTCAGGCATTTGTCAGCCATAACATGCACATTGCGTTTCTTGGTTTTCTAGAGTTTGATAAATATATCATTATATACCTTTTTTTATCTAACCGTGCAAGACCATGTTTTCTTTATTGCAGTGAAAGACAGGAAAGTGTTGAATAATATTATAACACTGATACACTGCCCTTTTGTCTATGTTGCAACCACTGTTTTCACTGACAGAGAGAGAGAGAGAGAGAGAGAGAGAGAGAGAGAGAGAGAGAGAGAGAGAGAGAGAGAGAGAGAGAGAGAGAGAGAGAGAGAGAGAGAGGGGGAGAGAGAGAGAGGAGGGTATTTTCTTCAAAGAGAGAGCTGCCAGTCAGATGACTATAAAGATTACAGAGAAAGAGAAGGCATGTTAACAATTGTTAGTGACTGCGAGGGACTATGAGTTGTCAACCTGAGAAGCAAGCTGTGGCTGAGGTAAACTGTTTATTTAGACTTAACTTCCGCGTCAGCTGCTAAATTCAATAATACCATATCCCTTTACACACATTTAGTGCATAATAACAGAGATGCATAACTTCCAGCCATCAAGCGTCCATAAGCAGCCCGATTCTCAGTCTTTTAGAACTAACCACTCAACTGTCAAGATTATCTTTTGTTTCATAGTTTACTGTAGAATCCTCACAAAGTTCCCTCATTTGATCACAAAAATATCTAATTATAAACTTCCGTGTTATTGTTAGAGAGAAACGTTTCAAACATGTATTCTCCTCTAACTTGTACAGGTACCCAACATAAAGTTATCCTCTTTCTTGTTACTATCAATGCAAGCCGGCCTTGCTCCCCCCCCTCTTCCTCCTAACCATTGGGTGTTCCAGGTTTAAACTGTTGATGGCCTGCATTTGTTGTCTTCGATTACAAAAGTTTCATGTGATGTAAGGTTGAATATAAATGAAAGACCATTACTTCTCAAATTGTAAATCATCTAAGGTAAGAAATTCATGAACAGTTCGCATTTTCCCATGGAAATTTAGATTTACATTCTTGGTGATAATTTGAACTGGTGAACAGTTAACCTCCTATACAACATGATTTATTGTTGTCTGCTTGTTTTCTTCTGCATCCTGTAAGCCTCTCCCTGAGCAGTGCAACGTAAAACGTCCACATACAATTCACACGAGAGAGTCCCTGGAACAGCCTTAATGATATAGCATTTAGTTTAACGATGGTTTGTGACTTCCCATTCGTACCCTAAATTTCCAAACAGGAAGGAAGATCCTGTTAAAACAGTATCATACAGCGTTATAAAAATGCTATGTTTCTAAGTGGTATTGTAAGCCCCTTTAACTCAAATAAATGCTAACATTTAATAATGCTATGAAAATTTGTCTTAGTAGTTTACTTCCTCATACGGGCACATGTATCTATCTCATATCTAAACTCATTGATATGGAGTTAGCATGCTTTCTGTTTATAATAGCCATGGAGTTGAAACTTTTCTCCACAATCTTGCAAATGCAGCTGAAATTTATCTTCAGTTCAGTAGTATGAAAGCATTCTTTTGGCGTCATACACCTCAAGGCTTTGCCTTACTTTTTTATGCACATGTAAAAGGGGAGGTCTGAAGACTTCTGGAGTCAAACCTAGTAGCTCTGAAGGTGAACTTCTTACTTTTTATCTCCAAACATATATATATGTGTGTGTGTGTGTGTGTGTGTGTGTGTGTGTGTGTGTGTGTGTGTGTGTGTTTGTGTGTGTGTGTGTGTGTGTGTGTGTGTGTGTGCAGCACACTGTTTAAAAGTTAGAGTTCGTAGCGCTAGTAAGATATTAGGATGATACATTTCGCACCACTCTTGGTCGGCCATTCTCCTTACAGTAACCCTAGGAGTGGAATCAACGTTTTACCTTTATGTTTACCGGACCAACCATGCCATTTGAAGAAGCATAAGCATCGCGAATGTCTAGTTTTTTTTACAGTGCATTAATGTCTTTTGCTTAAGTTTATGAGCTCCTCAAACAGTTTTTTTTTCTCTCTCTTCCTCCCTCCCTCTCTCTCTCTCTCTCTCTCTCTCTCTCTCTCTCTCTCTCTCTCTCTCTCTCTCTCTCTCTCTCTCTCTCTCTCTCTCTCTCTCTTCTCCCCTCTCTCTCTCTCTCTCTCTCTCTTCTCTCTCTCTCTCTCTCTCTCTCTCTCTCTCTCTCTCTCTCTCTCTCTCTTCTCTCTCTCTCTCTCTCTCTCTCTCTCTACTCCCCTCCCTCCACCCCCGTCTCTCTTTCTCTCTCTTTCACTGTCTCCCAAATATGAATCCAAAATCAATTTTCCGGGTACACACGCGCATTCACACCTGCGTGCACACGTGTAAATGCCCAGGGGTTTATAAGTGTCTGTGCCATGTGCACGATCTGCCAAATGCCGTCGGGGGCACCACGAGTCGCCCTTGCCAAAAAAGGAGAGATAAAAAAAATGGTAATAGTAATAGAGAGCTAAAACCAATGTTATCATTAACTTCGTTATCATTATTGTTATCATTATTATCAGTAATTGTATCGGTATCGATATTATTGTTGTTGTTATTATTATTTCCATTATTATTATTATTATTATTATTATTATTATTATTATTATCTTTTATCACTATTATCATTGTTATCATTATCATCGTTATCACCGTTATCATTATTATTATTATTGTTATTGTTATTATTATTATTACAATTTCCGTGATCATCATCACCATCATCATCACCATTACCATCACCATCACCATCAACATCATTATTACCATTTACACCATCTTCCTCTTTAGAATTCTTGTTATCACCCTACTCGTATCAGAAAACTGTACAGAGAAGGGGGGGGGGTTGCATAAGCCTGTGTCCCTTAAGGGATGGATATTCAGTGAAATTAAAGTGTCCTCTATGGCAAAAATATTTTTTTTCTGGATTCCTTGTTTGCATTCTTATCATCATTACTGTTGTTATAAGTAATAGCTTGGATATCTTTATTATCATTATTATCATCGTCATCTTCATCGTAATCATTATCATTATCATTATTACTATTACTATTATTATCAACACTATACTATCTTTCTCATTATTATATTTTCATCCTCATTATCATCATTATTATCATTAGTATTACTATCGTCATTGTTATTGTCATTGCTATCATTGCTGTTGTTGTTTTGTTGTTGTGATCATCATCATTTCATTGTTATCAAAATCCTTATCGCAACTGTAATTATTATCTTGTCACTACCCTTGCCACCACAGTTGCCATAACAGTCAAACAACCTGCATCATCATTATCGTTATCATTACAATCACAGTTACTATAATATTTTTTAAAAAATCTTCATTAACATTATCATTAACATCATCACTACCATTACAGTTACTATAACATTCAAATAACCTTCATTATCATAAATATTATTGCATATTACCACCGCAGTTACCATAACATTCGGGCAACCTTCATTATCATTATTATCACTACCAACGTCATCATCTTCATTTTCACTGTCGCCGTTCCTTTTCGGGCACGACTATCCCCATCAG
>NC_051401.1:16065148-16075148 GCF_015228065.2 Penaeus monodon
AGTTATGACGCCACACACTGGAAAGTACCTTGGAAGTTACGACTGCTATGGGGACTCTCGTACGCGTTTGAAACCGGATATAGTACAACTTATTTCCCGATTACTTAGTCGACAGAAACCTTGATTTGACTATAGCATGCCATTTCCATATTTAATACTGGGGAATTTTATGAAAATGATACGCATTTATTAAAATATCATAGATTTCTTTGATTGGTTTTACTATGACCTTCTTTAATGCCAAATATCCAACTAAATCCTTTCAGAATTGTTATTCTGATGATTCAGTTATCTTTCGCATTTACATCTTTACATTGACTTACATATACATATATTAGTTTACATATAATTTACGCATCCGCCCACCCACGCACACTGTTTCAAAAAGTTTCTGTTCGCCATGTTATTACTGCAATGCCCGAAAATAATGTATAAAGCGATAAGTCAAACGTGTGGACTTCATAAACACAATATCAAACATTTAGGAAATAAGTTTGAATTACCGCGCGTTTGGTCATTTCTTTGTTGAGGATCTATGAGGAATTATGTTTATTAAAATTCTCTTTTTTGCCTGAGGATGATTGGTAGTTCGTATTCATTTTCCCTTTGTGTATAGAGCATGTACTATGGAAAGGAGAGTTATTCGGAAAAAATTCATTGTAGTTCACTTACCTTACAAGAGATAAGTCTTCATTTCCACTGTTACAAAACTGTCTTACGATGCTAGAAAGTGTCGCTAATCTCATTCGCGACATTCCCCGGACCGGTCGCGACAGCAACGATGCCAATGTTCCTACGCTGTGCCAAAGGTTCAACTCCATCCCCATTCCTAGGAATCGTGTTTAAGTTGACGAATCTGATTCTATTTTTTATACTAAATTATCAATCATTGTTTTATTGATATTACATTAGGAAACAGCAGTATATACCAGTTCTTAGTTGTCAACATCTTAAACTTACAAATAAAATGATGGAGAACTACCGAAATCAGTCGAAAATGCGCGGGCCCTAAGCTCCTCCCATTATACATTTCCTTCGTCTATCAACATTGGTTTCGAACGTCACACTCCTTTAAATGTTTTGAAATGCCACTTTTTATTAATTTATATTAATAACATTTAAAAGGATACACGAGTTTACGCCTTCATATTCAATTATACGTACACAAGCAGTAAAATGATTATGTAAAACTTTATATAAATTTCCGTAATATTCTTTTTACCTTTCAAACACATACTGTAAACAAAACCTGAATCTGTCTGAGGTTCTTCCCGTATCCCATTCGTCACGGAACACTTTTGGAAGCCTGAATATGCCCAAGGCTAAAGCATAAATTATATGATATAATAGTGGCTAGTGTTGCCTGTGCACGCATGGCATTGAAATGTATTATTAACAGCGTAGGCATACGGAAGATAAACCGAGTCTCGCTCTTCTCTTCTTAGCCATGACCTTATTAATATGAAAGCATTTTGAAATTAAAGCTTATACTCTATATTATTAGTTATGATAGTAGTGTAGAATTTCAAGATACATATTTTGTTACTAGAGCATGACGATCTAGTGAAATGTTCACATGTTTTGCCATATTACCTGAGTATTGAGAGATATTTCTTAAGATCACATTATGGTCATAGATATAGAATATATTATATTGCATTACATATCCCCATAACAAATGGAAATTGAAAAGAAAACAGGCATATTTACATTATATGTATACATATACATATATATGTATATATACATATGTGTATATATATGCATAATATATATATATATATATATATATATATATATATATATATATATATATATATATAATACATCATAGAGTGCAGCATCAAACTTGAGTTTCCCATTTTCTTGGCGCTAAACAGGCGAGATGTTTATATATGCCTCCGCCCCTACAAATAGGGGCGGAGTCATAGGAAAGTGTAGCATGACAGATTTTAACAGCGGAAATGAGACCTTTTGTGTTGAAACTTTGGAAATAATAATCAGGGAGGAAACAGTCGCTGGACCTTCCTTGGTGCTGGTGACTGTTGAAAGCGTGGGAGTAAGACCGCTGAGACTCGTGGCTTTCCACTAATTGTTACGTCTAGGAGGCTGACTGCTTATTGGTCATTCTACTACCGATCTGCCCTCTTTTGGCAGTCTGTGGAATGAACTTCCAATGTAAACATTGATCTTACAATGTGCTTAAGACACCGTAAAACTTTCTTTGCGTATGCGTGGTTTACAATGTGGTAAGGAGATCGGAAGGTACGATGTAGTAAGGCGGTTATAAACGTACTCGAACTCATAATGGATGGGTTGTTTTCATAATGGATGGGTTGTTTTGAGTATCTCGGCCCTGGACTGCGGCAATCATCAATGTAAAGGAGGGCAAAGTTAGGCCTGCGGTGACGAAGGGAGACTGCGATAAACCCGATTACGTTGGCCAAATGTACAAAGGTTTTGAAAATAAACTAGTATAATTGAGAGGTGGAACAAGAGGTACCGTGTAAATATTCAAAGAGACGGAGAATGTAAGGAGACAGAGAATGGAGAGAAAAGCAAAGAATTTAAAGGGAGGGAGAGAGTGTGGAAAGACGAAGAGAGAGTTTAAAAAACGGAGAATACAAAGAGAGAAGGAGATAAAAAAGAAGACAATACAAAGTGAAAAACAAACAGAGAATAAAAATAAAGACAGATAAAGAATAATAATAAAAAAAAACTAGAATAAAAAGAAAATAAAGAAACGATAAACGAACCAATCAAGAGAAAGGAATACGAAGCCCACCTTGTTAATATGTGACGCAAGGGGGTGGGGGGGCAAGCAAAGGGGAGGAGGGGTGGGCACCTGTAGGATAGGTGGAGGGGATAGGAGAGGGGAGGGAGTGTATGGTATGGGTAGGGGCATGGGGGTAACGTAGGGGGGAGTGGCATGGCGTATGGGTAGGGATGAGGCGGGAAGGTATAGGGTGTGGTTATGGGCAGGGCGTAGCGTGCGGGGGAAGGCATAGGGTATAGAGGGGAGGGCATGGGTAGGAATGGGGTGGGAGGGTATAGGGTGTGGGGTAGGGGTAGGGGGCATAGGGTACGGATAGAGAGAGAGGGGGGGAGACTAGGAAGGCAGGGATAAGAGTAAGGGAGGGAAGGGGGCGGGGGGGTTGACGCGACATCAGCCTGTCACCGAGGAACAAAGAGCAGCAGGACATTGGTCATCCCACGTCATTGAGTGTTATTGCTCGCTTCCGTTCATCGAGGTCAGGTCACACACCACCCCATGAACACCCCCCCCATCCCCCTTCCACCTCCTCCTCCCCCTCCTAGTTGTACGTAAGCCCGCTACTGATAGCGAGAGAAGCTGAAGCAGAAGTCAAGGTTGACGCAACAGAATGAATTCCCCCCCCCTCCCCCACGCCCCTCCGATGGACGCTGTGCTGTTTACAACTTTTGTTTTCGGAAATGGCATTTTGGAAATGGGGGATTCGTGCCAAATTCCTCGCTATTTCCTCTCTTCTTATTATTCTTGTTTTATTTGTTTATTATTATTTTTAACTTTCTTTAGGAATATGATTGTATACACTCTATTTCGGTTAGTGTCTTGTACATGTTACTGATTTTGTTCGTAAGATTAATGAAATACACAAACAAGCAAAGACATATACACATCTATGACATGTAATTAATCATATTAGTTAATCATATTAAGCTATATTCATTTTACCGATTTCACCTAATTAAACCATGATCATTTCATAATGGGCATACATTTTTTTTCTTTTCTATTTCTTTCTTTTTTCTGAGCCGTCTGGACGGGAATTGATAATAAAAACAGCCTTATGTACTGAATAAAATATACAGCTATTGGTATACCCCCCCAAAAAAAATCAACTGCATATAATTGTTATCTCGTGAATATGTTAATTCCATCTGGACATATATATCTATTATTATTGTTATTACTACTACTACTGTTGCCATTATTGTTATTGTTATTTTATTATTATCATCACTATTACTGTTACTACTACTACTAACACGATTCTTTTTATGATATCGTTATTATAATTATCATTGCCATTACCATTTTTACCATTAGCATCATCATTAAAATTATCATTATTGCTACTACTACTGCTTCTACTACTGTTGATATTACCATTATCATTATTATTATTGTTATTTGTAGTAGAAGTAGTATTGCTATTAGTATCAGTAGCTACGCCACTGACAGAGAGCCATTGGCGTAGCTAGACACCCGGGCCCTTAGGTCCCTCAAAGGTTGGAAAAAATGTGACAAAGAATATAGTTGATCTTAAACAAACGTATTTTTTGGTCAGTTGGTTTGGTCATTTAAAGTTAAATAGAAATAAAAGGCATCATTTAGAGTCCCCCCCCCTCCAGTTACGCCACAGCAGAAAGCAAAATACCAGGAACAAGCTTTTCCTTTTACAGTTATGGAATTACGGGAAAAGGCCTCTACTGGGAAACTCGGCGCCGGTAGAGCCATTAGTCACTTATTCTGAACTCCCCCCAAACAATCCTAGGGAAACATCCTTTACAGGTGAATAAGATATGTGGCATTAGCAGTATCAGATTCCACTGTTTGTTTCATATTCCACTGACTAATTAAATTATTTGTTGTTTTGGAAGGAAGAAAAAAAAAACATTACACAAAACAGGTTTCTAAATCCGATGAAACTCGAAAGGGACTTCAAAAGTGTTGTCTGATCTTTCAATAAACCAATCTTGAGTATAGTGTTTTTCTGCCACTGCGTCAATATATAGTGTTTTCTTATTCATCTGTGTCACATCACGCACTTCTACTATTGCATCTTACTAAGCAATCTCTAATTAATGTTTAACCAACAAGTTCACTCCCATCGTAAACATCCGTTTTACTCCACAAATGGTTAGTCCGCTAAAGGTCACTCCACTAAAGGTCTTATCAAAGACAACATTCTTCAAAGGAACATTCTCAAGGTCGTTGCGTATCTCCCTCGACCACGGCCAGAGAAAGGGGACTAAAGCAAGGTCCATATAAGTGTATATAGACCTTGGCTTAAAGCATGGTGAAGTCGCATGCACGATGCCACAAGCAGCCTTAATTATAAACAACATTATCAGCTCGCCGCGTTGGTGAGAGTGCGCAGCGCTAGCGCGCGCGCGCGCGCGCGTGTGTGTGTGTGTGTGTGTGTGTGTGTGCAAGTATTAGTGCATATGTTTGGGTTTGAGTATATGTGTGCCTTTCGGGCAAACTTGACTCCAAAACAACTCTTAGTCATACATCATACTAGACGCCACTCATAAAAATACACTATCTGGCAATCGTCCAGGTGACCGACGGTGCCACGCTTTGTTTTCGCTCTCCCCCCCCCCCCTCCCTCCATAGTGGAGTTTGTCTGCTTCAGCGAAACTGTTTTATGTCAGATCCTGCTCAGAGAAGTTGCCTTGACTTCATTCCTTCAAAGCGTGTTGTTGTTTCTGCATAATTTTATCGGACACAGCGATAAGATGGTAACGTAAATTGGGTTGAGAAAACGAGAGAGAGAGAGAGAAAAAGACAGTGAGAGAGAGAGAGAGATAGAGAGAGAAAGAGCGAGAGAGAGAGAGAGAGAGAGAGAGAAGAGAAAAGAAGAGAAAGAGATAGAGAAGAGAGAGAAAGAGAGAACTCAGGTAAAAATTGAGAGAGATAGGGAGGGAGGGAGGGAAAAAGAGAGAAAAGAAAAGAAGACAGATAGAGAGAGAGAGAGACAGGCAGACAGAGGGAGAGAGAAAGAGAGAACTCAGGTAAAAATGGAGATAGAGAGAGAGAGAGAGAAGAAGAGACAGGGACAGAGAGAGAGAACACTCAGGTAAAAATGCAGCTCAAGAAGAAAATCCAAATCAATAACAAAATAAGTCGCGTCGATGTAGCACAATATTTACAAATTTTAATAGTTTATTTCATTAATTTTATCACACACACACAAACACATATATATATGTATATATATATATATATATATATATATATATATATATATATATATATATATATATATATATATATATATAATATATACATAATATATATTAACATACACACACAAACAAACATACACACACACACGCAAGCAAACACACGCAAACACATACACACACACACACACGCAAGCAAACACACACAGACACATACACACACACACATAAATATATATATATATATATATATATATATATATATATATATATATATATATATATATATATATATATGTGTGTGTGTGTGTGTGTGTGTGTGTGTGTGTGTGTGTGTGTGTGTGTGTGTGTGTGTATGTATATATATATATATATATATTATATATATATATATATATATATATATATATATATATATATATATATATATCGTATATATACTCGTCTTTCTAGTCACGTTTAACTAAAGTTATGCAAATTATGCGGAGTCTAGAATGTTTAAGCTCCATGTTGTTGCAAAGGGTTTTACGCACATATCTACGTTTTTGTATAACATGCATGTCAATAGCTCTGGTGTGTTTGCGTGTGCGTGTGTTCGTGTGTGTATGTGGACGATACGTGTGCAGTATGGGTATGTGTGTCTGTGGGTGTTTATGTGTATTATAAAACAGAAGTCCGAGAGTTTCTCGATTCAATATCCACAGGGTTATTTAAAAAAAAACAATAAAGTCTAATTATCTAATAAGATTTCTATAATTAGTTCTAATATAATGAGGAAGAAAAGAATAATAAGAAGGTAGTGATGATGATTATGATGACAAAGATAATGATGATGTTGATAATGAATAGTGATGACAATGAGGATGAGGAGGAAGATAATATAAAAAAACAATAATGATAATGATGCTGATGCTGATAATATTGATAATGATGATAATGATAATAGTAATAACAATGATAATGACAATGATAATAGTAACAATAATAATAATAAAGATAATAATAATAAAGATAATAATAATAACAATAATAATTATAGTGATAATGATAACAATGATAACAATTGTAATGATAAAGATAATAGTAATAACAATAACAATGATAATAATAATTGAAACAGTGATAGAGATGCTAACAGCAACAATAACAATAACAATCGTAACCATTACCGTAAAATAGTGTTGATAATAAAGATGGTTATCATAATATCCATAATGACAACGAGGAAATTATGAAAGTCAAATCTGAATTTCTCTGGGCGTTACATAGCGTTCAGTCCAAGAATTCTTTCTATTCTGTCTGTCTGTCGGCCATATCGCCATATCTATCTACAAAGATTAGAGAGATTGTTATCAGCCCAGCCGGGACACCACGCTAAATATGGAATGAAAAGTAGAGAGAGAGAGAGAGAGAGAGAGAGAGAGAGAGAGAGAGAGAGAGAGAGAGAGAGAGAGAGAGAATCCTTGTAATGTAAATATGTGTCCATGTTCTGCCTTGGATTTTTTTGTTTGTTTGTTTGTTTGTTTGTTGTTTTGTGCCCACGTTCGAGTTAATTGATTTCTTATTCTGTGGTAATTTTGACATCTGAGTTGTGCAAATTTCTTCTGTTATGTGTATGGAATATAGATTATAGAAGTTGATTTGTTTGTGTTCACGTAGATATGGCATGATTTGGTAGTAATATAAGCCCAGTTATACAACAAACGAATCTTTTATTGCTGTTGCTGACTGGTGCCAAATGTATGTTGCCAACTAGGTTACCTTCTTGTTTTCTGATCTGTAGATCTTGCAAAGTCAGTTTCTGAATACGCAAATAATTTTTGCGTGTACTTTTACTTTGTATCTTTTATTTGACGATTTTTTGGGGGACACAATAATGTCCTATACTAAATCGTGAATTTAACTTGCCTTGAAAACGTGTATCAATTATCCTTGTCAGTCAGATGTGGCGACTGTTTGCATTTTCCATTTCTGTTGATGAAGTAGATCCATGTCCAACAGAACCCCATGATAAGTTGTATCAGGATTATACTTTTTCCCCTATTCATGATTATAGTGTGTTGAAAAATAAAGCTATTGAGATAATTCTGCGCATAAAAGGGTAACCATAAATCATATGTATATTCCCATCTACACACACAGCAGTTAGAATTACGCAGCAAAACTGCATTCCATATGAATATTGCCAGGATCCTACAGGAAACGAGTTTAAATAGCAACCTTTACCCAATCCACGTCCAGACGGGGTAGACAGGTAAATGAGTATATGAATTGAGAACTCCACACTTATTTTCACTACCTGGACGACCGTTAATTAATGGCTTATGGGGTCAGAGGGAAGCATTACCTTCAGCCGTTAATCACCCGTTTCCTTCAGCCGTTAATGAGATATATGGAACCAATGCGCAGCCATGTTTATACGACTGTTCCTTGTCGGTGAGAGTGGATGCTGGTTTCCAAACTGCCTAGAGAAACAGAGAGAGAGGGAGAGATAGAGGAAGTGGAATAGAGAGACAGAGTGGGGGGTATAGAGACAGAGGAGGTGAGTGAGGGGGGATGAGAGAGAGAAAGTGAGAGAGAGAGAGAGAGAAGAGAGAGAGAGAGAGAGAGAGAGAGAGGAAGGAGAGAGAGAGGAAGTGAGAGAGAGAGGAAGTGAGAGAGAGAGAGAAAGTGTGAGGTAGAGATAGAGAGAGAGAGAGAGATATAGACTGACAGACAGTTAGTTATACAGACATATCCACAAAGTAGGCAAACAGAGCTTCATAATTTCATAGTCAATAATTTCATCACATTATTGTTTATAAAAACATCACTATGGCGCTATTGTCATTTATAATCTTATATTAATTATGATCATTGATATTATGATCTTGTTCTCAATATTGTCACTATCCCTCTCATTTTAATATCTTTTTACAATCATACCATTTTCATCATTATCATCAGTATTACTATCACTACAGAAATAGTCATCCTAATCATCATCATTACCACCATTTTTAATTGTATATCATCATCAATCAATATCATTGTCATAATAATCCTTATTTTTATGATTATTCTTACCTCACCTCAAACATTTTTACGTTGATCTCTCTATGTACATTACTATTTATATCATCATTCCCACGGTACGCCCTCAATAAAACGAACACCCCCTCACCCCTCACCCCTCACCCACACCCCTCCCCCTCACCCCTCACCCACTCCCTTCCCCCACTCCCCTCCCTCTCAGCCCTTCCCCCTCACCCTCCCCTTCACCTCGCCCCGTCACCCCCACCCACGCACGCCCATCAAACTGTGAGAAACTTCGCATCAAATTAGTGAAGGACGGGAGAAGGACGAGGCAAATTCACCCTCGTTAGTGTAGGGGTGGCTGGTAGGGAGAGAGCAGGGGGGTGGGGGGAAGGCGTGGGGGAGGGGGTAGCTGTTTGGTGGCAAGTGTGATTGCGTTGCGTCAATTATCCCCAACTCTCCTTCCCCTCTTGAACCCCCTCTCCTTACCCATCCCTTCCCCCCATACCTCCTCTCCTCTATATCCTCTAAGACCGTATTCCCCTCTATGCCCCTCTACCAATCTTGCCCTCCCACCCACCTCCATTCCCCTCCCCTCATGCCCTTCCCTTAATACCCCCCCCCTTCCCTAGTGCCCCCCACAACCTTCGTCTCTAGCCTGTATCCTCTCACCCTCTCGTGTCCCACACTTCCTGCCAACTGTTTGTCATTTGCTTGGTGGTTTCGACATGATTCCCTTCCCAACTTCGTAAACAACCTTGGAGAGTGTAGCGGACGTGTGTAAGAATTAGGAGATCATCTGTAATATCCCCCCCCCCCTCCCCGCACACACTTTAGCTCTTGGGCAAGCGAAATTGTCAACAAACGAAATAACAAATGCGTCCGTCTAATTGCTTTGAGGGTATTGCTTAAGAAACTTAGCCTAGCATGCACAATAAGGGCCTTTTTTTTGTAATCTCCAGATTTATGCCACAAAAGAGACAAACAAGGTAGATGATGGTAAATACAGTGTCCATGTATAGAAGGTAATGAT
>NC_051401.1:16085148-16087648 GCF_015228065.2 Penaeus monodon
AGACACATAAGTAAATAAACAGATATAGATATAAATATATGTGTTTGTGTGTGGGTGTGTGTGTGCCTGCGCGCGTTTGTGTGTGGGTGTGGGTGTGCTTGTGCGCGTTTGTGTGTATGTATGTGCGTGATTTTTTTATAATTATAATTTTACCTTCACTGTTATTATCAATTATTCAATATTACTAATAGTGACAAATGCAAAATAAGTCGTCGCGATAAAACGATAATAATAACAACGTCGATAACATGAAAATAACTCGCTGAATGAACTGTAAACAAACATGAAACAGGTGAATAAGAAATGCAAGAAAGATACGAGATGTAGTCAGTATAGCAAGCCTGCAAGCAAAGCACGCAAGACAAACAACCTGGCATGCACAAACGCCATGCAGTGCCAGGGTGCCAAGAAGGGCCGCGTCACCGGGTCTAATCTAAAGGCTGGAGGAGTCTGTGGCATCAAGGTCGACTTAATCATAACCTTTAAAAATAGTATTTAAAAGCAAGAAGTGCATACTTCTTAGTTGATTGCACGTTCGCCCTGTATGACAGGCTTAATAAATCGTCATGGTCAACTGATATCTGCATGACTGAACTGCCTGTTTCTTCGTCCTGTTGTTAAGGGACGGTTCTCCCCGAAGAGTGTTATTATAAGCCTATGGCAAATAATGAAGATTGTAATGCTGCTGATATTAAGGATATGCTACTGGCTGTTACTGCAAGTACTACTACTATAATTACAATTACCATTACATTTTCCTTCAGCAGGCTACTAAGCT
This sequence comes from Penaeus monodon, assembly GCF_015228065.2. Lineage (NCBI taxonomy): Eukaryota > Metazoa > Arthropoda > Malacostraca > Decapoda > Penaeidae > Penaeus > Penaeus monodon. Next base: position 16,085,927 of record NC_051401.1, read on the forward strand.
ATCTCGTTATCGTCAGTAGAGTTAACGAAATTTTTAGCACCACCATGTAACGACCATCAGGCTTCACTGCTCATTGGAAAAAGAGGTGCGCAGATAAAGAACGTACGACGGTCACCACCTGGTGTCGAGAAATTAAATGCGCTTCAGAAATATACAAAAACAGACAACATTTCAGAAAAATTCAGAATTCCTGAAGCATTATTTTATTTCATGAAATCATAGAGTTCGAAAGGAAAGACACATTAGTACAGGAATGCTAAATCGGATTTCATTTCGGTTCTACCTACTGAAGACGAAACCTGAACCTTGAAACGTTATGCAACATAGGTTATCTTATTGTTGTAATTGCGTTTCATTTCACTGCCATTTATGTGATTAATATCTATTAGCACCCACCATCTTCTTTTCACTTCCTTTATTTTTCCTCCTATATCTTAAGTGATATACGCCATTTCATTCTTCCTCATTTTTCACACCACTGCTTTACAGCACCTTCATCTATTCTTGCTCTCCCTCTCTCTTCCTCCCCATTTCAGTCTTCGCCCCACATCTCCCTCATTCTCCTCTCCTCCTCCCTCTTTCTCATCCCTCCTACTTCCCCTCCTCCTCCTTCATCCTTCGCCTCCTCCTCCTCCTCCTCCCCCTACCTTCTCTTTCCTCTTCCTTTGCCTCCTCCTTCTTCTTCCGTCCTCTTCCTTTCCCACCCCTACCTCTTCCTTCCTCTTCCCCCGTCCCCCCTACCCTCGCCGCGTCCTCCCCTCCCCTTCCTTTTTTCTTCTCTCCCCTCTCCCCTCCTTCACCCCCATACTCTCCTCCTCCTCTTTCCTCCTCCCACCCTCCTCGCTCCCCTTCCCCCTCCTATCCTCTCCTCCTTCTTCCCCAACTCTCCCCAGGCTATCTCAAAAAGTCACGTGACCCCCCTCTCGGCCCGCTCCCTTCGTGACGTCCCCACATTCTCGATGGCGCATGCGCCACGTGACCCCCTCCCCCCCTCCTCCGTTAGCGAAAACTGTCCTTTACTTTATGCTTGCTAGCTATTTTCTGCGCAGATGTCCGACACTCCTAAGTCAAGCATAAACATGATCTTCCTCCCTTGCCCTTAGTCCACCTCCACTCTCCTGTCTATCCTCCTTCTCATTCTCCTTTCATCCCCCTCCTTCCTTCCCAACTCTCTACCCTATCACCTCTTCTTCTTTCTCATTCTCCTCTTCCTCCCCCTCCTCCTTCCCCTCCTCTTCCTCCTCCTTCTCCTCCTCCTCATCCTGCTCCTCCTCCTCCTCCTCCTTATCTCCGCCCCTTTCCTTCCTCTTTTTCCTCATCCTTCTCCCTCTTCCTTCCTCTAGCTCCTCTTCTGCCTCCCTTTTCCCGCTTCCCCCTACCTTCTCTTTCCTCTTCCTTCGCCTCCTCCTTCCTTTTCTCCTTCCCTCTTTCCTCCTCCTCCCCACCCTCCTTCTTCCGTCCTCTTCCTTTCCCACCCCTACCTCTTCCTTCCTCTTCCCCCGTCCCCCCCTACCCTCCCCGCTGTTCCTTCCCCCTCCCCTTCCTTTTTTCTTTTCTCTCCCCCCTTTCCCCCCATCCTTCCTCCTCCTCCTCCTCTTTTCCTCCCACCCTTCCTCGTCCCCTTCCTCCTCCTAATCCTCCCTCCTTCTTCCGGAAATTCCAGGCTATGAAAAAGGTCACGTGACCCCACCTCGGGCGCCGCTCCCTTCGTGACGTCACATT
>NC_051401.1:16100148-16122648 GCF_015228065.2 Penaeus monodon
TTTAGCAAACAACTTCCAATTTGCACCGAAGTCCTTTCCTCAGCCTCCTCCGACCAGTTCCCCTTCGCCGTCTTCGCCAGTCCAAAGACTCCTAGGCCATGCTCGTCCATCCAAACCAGTGGCAGTTTGAAAAGTCAACAGGCTTGATGGCGGGACCAAGATCCGTAGTTAAGTGAATGAGGTGAATGGGTGTAGGTCGCTCTTCAGTTCTGGAAGGACGAGAAAAGACAAGCAATTGATTCCCTTACTGCCTCGTGGGGAAAACCTTTCCATGCAGATTTCCTTTAAAAAAATAATAATAATAAAATAAAAAGATAAAAGCTAAGTAAAGTGTTATTTCCAAATTCACATTCAGATAAACAAATCCTATAAGTTTCCACAAAATAGTCATTCATAGAGGTAACCTAATTCACCATTCTCCTATGATTTTACAGGTATCTATAAAAAAAAAAATACGGATTCGAGTCATATCTTTAGGAGGTTATTTCCTAAATCCTTTTATTTAATAATAATTTAGTATTGGTAATAATAATGATCATAACAATAATAATGATAATAATGATAGTAATAATGATAAAAATAATAATGATAATAATAATAATAATAATAATAATATTATATATTATTATTAATTAATAATATAATAATAATATGATATAATATAATAATAATAATAATAATAATAATAATAATAATAATAATAATAATAATAATAATAATGATAATAATAATAATAATAATAATAATAATAATAATAATAATAATAATAATAATAATAAAATGATAATGATAATGATAACGATAACTATATTATCAGTTTACATAAGTTTCACTTGTAAATATTTATGAATATACGATTGGATTATGAAAATAAGTTTCATTTATTCCTCAAGTTGCTAAATCATCCATAGATCATACTAATAATCATTATCATAACAATAATGATAATGGTAATAATAGTAATGATGACAAATTAATAACGATAAAAGATAATAATAACAATGGTAATAATAAAATGATGATAATAGTTATAATAATAATGATAGTTATAATAATAATAATAATAATGATAACAATAATAATAATAATAATATATCAATAATAATAATAATTATTATTATTATCATTATTATGATAATAATAATAACAATGATACTACATTAATAGTAATAATAATAACAATAATAATAATGATAATATCAGTACTAGTACTTATACTGATACAAATGCTATTACTAATATTAATACTAGTAATATAATGATAATGATGATGAGTAATAATAATTACAATAATAATGGTAATGATAACAATAATAGTAATGACAATAACAATAATATTGATAATAGTAACAATTATAGTAATAATAATAACAATAACGTGATGGTAATAATGATGATATCAATAACAACTATCATTGATATAATTGATATCATTATTTTTCATTATCATTGTCGTTATATTATTATTACTATTTATTTATTTATTTTTATTATTATTATTATTATTATCATTATTATTATTATTATTATTATTATTATTATCATTATTGTTACTGTTATTATTGTTATTATTTTTATCATTATTATTATTATTGTTATTATCATTATTATTATTATTATCATTATTATTATTAGTATTAGTATTATTATCATTATTATCGTTATTGTTATTGTTATTATTATTATTACTGTTATCACTATATCATCATCATCAGTAGTAGTAGCAGTAGTGGCAGCAGCAGTAGCAGTTGTAACAGTAGTAGTAGTAGTTGTTGTAGTGGTTGTTTTTGTTGTATTGTAGTAATCGTAGTAGTAGTAGTAGTAGTAGTAGTAGTAGTAGTAGTTGTTCTTGTATTGTAGTAGTAGTAGTAGTAGTAGTAGCAGCAATAAAAGCAGCAGAAGTAGCAACAGCAGTAGTAGTAATAGGAGTAGTAATAGTATTATATAGTAGTAGTAGTAGTAGTAGCATTAGTAGTTACAGTGGTAGTAGTAGTAGCCTAATAATGGTAGTGGTAGGAGGAGTAGGAATAGGCGTAGGAGTAAGAGTAGTATTAGTAGTAATAATATTAGTAGTAGTCATAGTAGTAGTAGTAGTAGTAATATTAGTAGTAGTCATAGTAGTAATATTAGTAGTAGTCATAGTAGTAGTAGTAGTAGCCAAAGCATTAGTAGTAATAGTAGTAGCAGGAATAGTATTAGTAGCAATAACAGTAATAGTATAATGTTCATTACTATCTTTATTGACATTAACATTTTCAATTTTTTGGAATCATTTTAGGTGTTTATACCATAAAAACCGCTATAGTAGTTAACTATTGCAAGTTAGACAAGCTACCCCTGAAATATTTAAGAAAACGTATATCGCGTACGTTTTCTTCTATATACAATTTGATTAATGGATTGAATGGTCATCAGTCCCATTCACTTCAAGGGTTCATTGCAAATTCAGTTTCTTTTAATATTTCAGAGAGCCAATTAACCGTACTTTGCTGAGAGTGTTATATAACGAAATTAATAAAGACACACAGCCAGTCCTGTTTTCCATCGCGAAAGCAGAAGAGCCCTCAGTTTTATGTTGCCCTGTTGGCGGGGCGGTGCGCACGCAGAACTGCCGGCGCTCCTCTTGCTGCCACGCCTGCTCACTTATCCCATGCCTGCTCTCATAGTTTTTCATTCATTTGTAAATGAATTCGGTTCTTCGCAGTTCTTACTTGTAATGATGTAAGAAAATTATCAAGCATACTTTTCTGTACTCATCCTTCATTGTGTAAAATACTCCGTGCTTCTTCGGTATCGTACGTCTAGTAATTCTATAGAAATAAAAACAAATAAACCCCGTCATGCAGATGGAATGGTCGAAGCATACGCAAATCTCCATTACTTTTATACCCCAACCATCATCTTCCGTTCAAGAATCACACGTTTCTCCACCACTACAACATTCTCTCGGCGTGACTCCTCCCCTCTTATCGTAGACTCCTCCCACATAGCCTCTCCCGGTTCTAATCTGTAGCGGGAGATTAAATACTTCAGCCTCTCACAATATGTTTTTGAACACTTAAAGTTATCATATAATGTTTACATATAAATCAATAAACAAAGACTCAACACCTAAAAAAAAGACAGCAGTTGACAAAGAAGGCATATGAAGGAATTCCTTACTCATTCCTTTGCCTATGGATATAAAGTTTGAATTCCCGCCCATTTATTAGACTCCGCCCCTTCCCTGGCCTACGTGTGTGGTCCCATTAATCACGTAAAGGTGTGAAGGCGATGACAGCCGAGACTAATCTTGAACAAACTTACAAATTGGTCGCCATAGGCCATAGACTGAAAAGATGCCAGATATCGCCATATCCTCACACGAGATTAGAGTATAGGCTTTAGTAATAAGCTGCGGAAGTTTTGGTGTATATTTACAAGAAGATACCTATACCTATACATCAATTAATTATTTTAATGATTCATAATGTTAAAAAGTTGATAAATAAAGTAGCTTCTTATTCGTTATCCTTCAAAACGAACATCGAAGTATTTACTACCACCAAAGATGTATCAGTTTGGCACATCCTACTGAATTTATATCAATATAAATATATTTGGACAAACCTCCAAGTACATTTAAATATATTTCTAAGAATCTAACCCGAGAAATAATTCTAAATTAATTTTGAAAATCTCATGAACATGGCACAAAAACACACTTATTCCCCTTCAACTTTCAGCAGAAATTCAACCATCAAATCGCCTCATGTAAATCAGAGCCATCAACCCTACAAAATTAAGGAATAATCGACAGTGCCTGCAGCATGTGGCAAGAACCGTCGACGTGTGTGGTCGCGTCCAGGCAGCCAAGGTGTGAAGGCGACGACAGCCGTAGCGAATCTTAAACACACAAACCGTGGCCGTTCCTTCCCTCTACCCCATCATTATCTACCTGGGTGGACCCATGCTGGAACGGCTGGTGCCATCTCTTCCCTATCTATATTTCTGGATGCTCTTCCTATTCACAATAGGAAAAATAACAGATTTCATGTTTAGATCAATAGCTTACGTGCATATAAATCTTTGATCTACTAAAAATCATCAAGAGGTGAATGCGTAATAAATTGTTACTTTTAGTGGCACTGGTTACCTATTCCTAGCCGAAGGGAAAATACCTATGAGGGCACTTATCCCAAATGTATTTTTTTCATACTTTAGTGTTCATTTTCATAATTAGAAATTCAGCGAGAAAATTAATCTAACTATTACGTTTCTACAAAATCAACGCTTGACCATCATAAAACTTATAATTGAATTATCTAACGGCATACACAAGTTAAGAAAAATTAAATGCGTGTAAATCACACTCAAACAACTTCAACCAATTTCGTTCAGCTTTCTTTTCTTCCAGAGGGCATCTTCCAGTCGGTTGCGCGTGCGAAATGCTCTGAAGCAGCGTGAACAAGACTTTATGGAATCAAGCAATTGTGGACTACCTGTAGTAACCAAATCACTAAGGAATTTTGATACGAACAATCAAATTATTATTGCTGACGATTATCATGTGAAACAGCATCTTCAGAATGCAATAAGACGAAGTAGTAAAATACAACGATGCCAGATGATGAAGACGAAGCTCTCTGGAAGACCTCAAGGTGGGTGGTCCCATCCATCTTCCAAGGTGTGAAAATAGTGACAGCCGAAGCGAATCTTAAACAAACAAACATGCTCTGCCCTGTAATTCGATCCTGTGCCGCCACCGCAACCTCTCGCAAGATGTACGATGCTTTCTTACTCTTTCGCCAGAGCTAATTACTGGCAAGTTATGGGACTATACCTGTTGATGTAGTGTTGTTTTGATATAAATGAGCATTCACGACTTAAAGGTGAATCAGAAACAAATTTAGTGAAAGTATTATAAATATTTTACAATTAGTTGATATGGCAGTATTTTTCAGGGAGTAGTCCCCCCCTCCCCGCCTGCGGTTGGGCATCGTAACCCGCCATTCGATCCACCGCTCAGCCACGCCTTTCCTTGTCTAAATTCTTCAAAATGATCTTAGGTTTCATTCTAGATTACGTTCACCGTCGTTTTATTTATCTGGAAGATGACATATTCTCCGTACTATATAGCAATTTTTGGATAGACTACCTCCAGCAATGAAACATTTCGCATTTTTTTGCATAACTATAAGTCGAGTTTTGAATTTGGCAATCGAAGCCGGGGTTAATGTCGGGTCAGTAAAATGGGCGGTGGTGCTGGGGGCTGAGTGGTGGTGGGCCGATGGTCCGCTCCGCCACCAGGTGAGAGGAGCAGCATGAGCGCCTCATAAGATTAAGGTGTTACTTAGAAAAAGCCGAAAAAGAAAGAAAACGTACGTTTGCGTGTTTAACAGAAAACTAAAATATTTAGAGGGTAACTATTATATACACCTTTTTCACTTTTTTGGAAAGTATTTTATTGAAAGTTTATGACTATTAGATGATGTTACGCTGCATAATCAGCACTATATAATGGAACAGTTATATTTACACCCAATACGATGTAAATATATTCTTAATCACTTAGATTGCGAAAGTAAATCGAAACTATCAATTTATTTTGCTTAGGTATTCGTCTTATGTTTTCCTATTTATGGTCCTTGTGGATGTGCCCGTTCGGGATGTCCGTTCATCCATCAGGTCACATGGCATATGGTGTCTGAAACATTAAAGTGCATTTTAATCAGATTAAGAAAGCAATATTCCATGTAGAATCTTGTCCTCGAGATTTAGCTAACATATATGTCTGTCTTCGGTAACGGTATTGCGCAGGGCCGCCATGAAGGATGGCGTTCATTTTGTCCGTTCTTGTTTATATTTGGTAATGGGATTTGTATTTATCTTTACAACTGATTGACTCCAAGGTTATTATGTAAATTCGTGGAGTCAAAAAGTTGTCGTTGAGCACTGACGGCTTTTTTTTTTTTTTTTTTTTTTTTTTTATAAATTATTAACGATGCCGGATAATTCAGTGTTCATCCTGCTCTCTCAGTCATTCGACATCGAATTCAAAATCTTGTCATTCTAAAATTGACCCCCTAGTCCGGACTGTTTTTTTTTTTTTTTTAAGAAAATCTTGGTTCTATGAGTCCACTCTTTAGTTTCTTAGGTCGTTTACACTTTGCCCTTTAATTGCTTCCTTTCCCTACGCTTCCAACTTCGACTGCGCTCCCAACCAATTACAAAATGTTGATATAACATCCCATCCGTAATGTCCTTGTTTTTTTTATAACTCCAGTCCACTTAACTCGTGCATATTCAATGTGCAACAATCTCGATTCTACCAGAATCAACGAAAAGTATAACGTTCATGTTGTTTTTAGAAAATTTTACTTGGAAATAAGGTTAGCCTTGGATTACCGTTTTAAAGAATGCCATGAGTCACTCTGATACATTGGTTGAAGAGGATTCTCATGGTGCATTTCGAAGCCTATCAAAATATATAATGTAGGACAAAATGACAAGGTACATACATAGAAAGAGGAAACAAAGAGCTTTTAGGTCAGTTTTCGATGAGCTTATCAATGTTTCCTGATGAGAAGATTTTTATATTTGAGCGATTAGTTTTTTGGTGGCAACAAGGTGCTAGTGATCCTGCAATCAAGTCCTGGTCCTGAGTCAAGTTTTCATGTATAAGAGATGGCCCATATAATTGTATGAATTCAGTGACAAATTTCTGGAGCAAAAACTGCTTAAGGTTCAGCAATTCTCCTTGAAGGAAAAACCTTTGAGCTAGTAGAATAAGGTCTTGATGTGTGAGGTCCCTTATTTTACGGACTGTGCCTAGGGTATGTACGGCCTCCCATAATCAATAAACAAAAATTCTATCGAACGATGAGATTTCCTACACAATTCACAAATTAAATATATGTTCCCTCCTACGCAGAGTATAATACTTCCTACCCCATTGATGATTGTGGACAAATTTCCATTATGACCCTGGAACCTAATGCTTGTTTGGATGCGGAGAAGTAATCATTATGAACAGCCAGTATTTCTATCTCCTGCGTCCAAATTCAGAAACTGGCAACTCATTCCGGACTGTGTTGTACTCCGTTTCACTGTCTCTTTTCTGAAAAAAATAAAGGGGTGATGAAGGCAACAAATTTCAATGAAACACTTTGTTCCGCGCAAATATCAAATATACAAAAACAAGTTAACACCACTTTATTGCCTTTACTGCCTTTCTCAAAGAGTCTCAGTAAATCGGATTACTCCAGAATCAGGCTTGAGTTGCCAGTTTGTTTGGGGGCGCTAACCTGCGCTAACGTCCTCAAACCCCTTTTTTGTAGCATCCCCATTTTAAACTGTCCGACGTTGGCTTGTGTTGGCAACAAAACATGAACGTTTTGCAAGAGATGGTGGATACATGTTCTGACATACAATTTATTTGAAAAAAAAAGAAAAGTATTTTTTCTTGATTTCATAAAATATCCCAAGAAAATCATTCAACTACTTTAACTGGTGGTATAAGTTTCTCTAACTGGAAGCAAAATCTTATGGAAGTGAGAAATATAATGGAAAAAGCATCTGACAATAGATGGTGTTAGATATTTCCCCATTAGAACTTCTCGCATCCCGCTATTTTTTGCCAAGCTGTCATTTCCTTACTTGTGGGTTTGTGCTGCAGAACATTTTTCCTGACGACGTTGGCTGACATTTCCCTGTTCAAGGATTTGCAAGCAGGCATTTTCCTGCTTGTAGTTAGGTGTTAAAGTTTATGAATCAGATCACCCCCATAGGTTATTTAAGAGTCCTCTGCTTCGTGCAGCCTCTTTTGTTAATTGTGGTAAGCTCCATAAAGAATATGGTGATTATTTATTCTCCAAGTAGTATATATTCCCGGAGGAAGGGAATGCATTACCAGAAATAAAGTAACCTAAGATGCTGTGGCTTCACATTATACAGATGTTGCGACTTCAGGCGAGTGGATACTGCTGCAGTGCCAGTTAATAGATCAGATTAGTAGAGCCGTCACTCCCGCTGGGAAAAAAAAAGCCTCACGACGCAGTTAAGTATCGCTACACCACGCTCGCGACACTTTCCCGGGCCTGTTGCGACAGCCACGTGCCAATGTTATTACGCTGTAACAACGAAACAACGAAAAACTATTGGAATCAGTTGAAAATGAACAGGTCCTAAGTTCCTCCCACCATACTTTGTCCTTCGTCTATCGACACTGGTTTCGAACGTCACACTTCTTTGAATGTTTTCAAAATGCCACTTTTTATTAATTGATATTAATTACATTTAAAAGGGTTTATGAGTTTACATCTTCATATTCAGTTATACGTACACAATAAGTAAAGTTATGTAGAACTTAGTATAAATTTTATACTTTTGACCACACAAACATAATCTGTAAACAAAACATGAATCTGTTTGAGATACTTCCCCGTATCTCATTCGTCATGGAACACTTTTGGAGGCTTGAATATGCCCATGGATAAAGCATAAATGGTATGGTGGAAACGATGACAATTGCCCGTGCTTATAACAAAATGTGTTAATTAAAAACCTAAGCATACGAAATATAAACCAGAGAGCCTCTGTCTTCTTAGTCATGGCTCTACTGATATGAAAGTATATATATATATATATATATATATATATATATATATATATATATATATATATATTTACCATTTAGTGCAATGATATCTCATAAACATCATCGTTACTGAATGACACGTCATACAGTTCAATATCAAATTTGAACTTCCCATTTTCTTCCAGTTTCAAAACAGGCAGAGACGCCCCTGCGCTTATCAGGAACAGGAATAATTACAAGAAAAGAGGTATCAAAGTTGGAGAAGAGGAGACAGAAGAATGATTGCTAGCTACTTAGCGAAAAAGAATTTTTTGTACGAGAAGTTAAAGGTAGCAAGTGAGGCCGTCACATTCAACAGCACATACCCGTACACCGGACAAGGAACAAGGAAAGGAAGACGACCAGCTAAACCCTACAGACATTTTGAAGTTCCCTGACTCTGGTACAGTTTCCCAAAGTTCCTCATGTCCAACGTCACATCCCCCAACAACAAAATAGACGAGTTGCACACTATCAGAGACCAGAAAATACAGGCCACTCACACAGTCCTCTATCATACAGTGCGGGCAGTGGATTACCCAACACCTGTGGACAGACTTTCTTACTGCTGTTAATGTGGAGGACAAGTAGCACTAATAGCTCTTGACCATCACTACGGCTTTCCAACACTTCTTTTCGGAAAAAATACTCAGCACACACCCATTGGACCTGCCTTGGATCACGGGCCACATCAAATGCCTCATTCAGCAGAGAAACCAAGCCTTCCACTCACACATCACGAATCAATCCACAACACAGTCATCAAGGAAATAAAAATAGCCAAGAAGACCTTCTACCACAACAAACTACAACACCTGCAGTCAGCCAATAGTACGGGAGAGTTCGGTAGCTGTCTGGCCTTGCAAATCGGCTGTGCATGTTTCCAGCAACCTCAGTCCCAGTGAAGCAGAGGCTCTCAAAGACCATTTCACCTTGATTTATCAGCAGCTCCCCCCGCCCCACATGGGGGGGGAGCTGCTGATGCCCACATGGGCACCACCCGCCTCCCCGCCCACCTGCTGGCCCGCTTACTTGCTCCAACTGTCAGCCAGTTTCAGCTGTTTCATAAGCTGGAAAATTCTGCTTCAAGAGAGCTACCACCCTCCTTAACCTGCCCATGCCCCTCATCAAGGATTTTGCAATGGAACTTGCCAATCCTCTTACCTAGTTAATGCCTCACAGCAACAGTCTTCTAAGGAAGACTGCCTTTGTCACTGCCATCAGGAAAACCCCAAGCCCTTCCCCATTCAGCAAACTACGACCCATTGCCATTATTCCATTGCCAGCCTGCTGTGTGAAAGCTTTGTTGCCAATTGGGCTTACCAGGACCTCATGCATTCCTCTACCACACACTGCCTTGTCAGCTTCCTCGACTTCGTCCTTGCCCACCTCGACAAGTGCAAATGCTCTGTCACCAGCATCTTCATAGATTTCAATAAAGCCTGCAAACTGTCGGACCACACCATGGTGATCTCAAAAGTAGCAGCTTCCACAGGTATCAGGCTGGCAACAGCCGTGTGCACGCAGGGTCAAGTTTCCAGCCTCCTGCTACTCATGTGCGGAATACCCCAGTGACTAGAATGGGGCCCCCTGTGCTTCTTCATCATGATTAACAACGCGCTCCTGAACATTGTTGGAAATACAATACCATTGCCGCTACCACTGACAATTCCTGTTCTGACCACTCCGCCATCCAGCGCACCCTCAACAACCTCCTCGCTTGGACCACTGCTAATCACGTCACTATCAACCGCCAGAAGTCGGTTGTGATGCAATTTGACTTCTCCATCAACCCCGCCCCAACACACATCCTCACTCTGGACAATGATCCACTCGACATAGTCTGCTCCACCAAGCTGCTTGGTGTCACCATCGATGAAAAGCTCTCCTGGATGCCGCACATCAGAGATATCGTGAGGTCTGCCTCATACAAGCTTCACATGCTGCGTCGCCTCAATTCCCTTGGTGTCCCACTTCCAGAGTTTCAAAATATCTACAGGCTATTCATCCTGCCCAAACTGTCTTACACTTTCGCCGCCGCCACCCAGCTGCTACAACTTGAGAGGGTACAGAAAAGGGCAGCCAAGATTATTCTCAGTCCTACCTATACCAGCTATGACAGCGCCTTGACTGCCCTAGGCCTCACCTCTCTCTCCACGCACTACACAACTTCACTGCAGCAGTTTGGCCTGAATCTGCTGTGCCATCCACGCTACCGTGACCTGCTGCCCCTGACGCGTCGCCGCCTCGACGGGGCCTACGCGACGATTGGTGTCTTACCGATGATTTATTTTTCATTCATTTTTATGGTATTTGTTATCTCCTCAGTGGTGATGGGACTGATAAGCTCACGTTCTATTGACAGATTGTTGAGATCTACTACTGGGTCGGTGTTGAAAACATCATTTTCGATGTCTCGCAGAGCCAATGTCTCATTTCTTCGGTCGAAGCCTCACGTTCTCTTCTTTCGAGATTCTGAAGATATTTTGCCAGTATCTTCAGAGTATGGCCTCTTTATCTTTATCTTAGAATTGTTTGTTGCCAAGGTGACCATACACATATGGACTGTGTTGGGTATGTATTTCCCTATATCGTCGTATCGTATTGAGTTCCTGATCCTATCCCTTGTACTGGCCAGTTTGTAGGAGCTGTAAGTTTAGAGACGTGGTGGGATGTGGTAGTATGCGGTAGGCTCTGTTGGGAATGCTTTCTTTTCTGGCTTCTAGTATGTTATTTACCCAATGTCAGCGTGTTTATGTACTGTCCCCTTTAGATTTTAGTGAATTTTGTTACATACACATGGCTCCATGTGTGCTCAGGCAGCGAGGAGTCTATCAGTTGGCCCTAGTGACCGATCCTGATTTCCCCATTCCTTGAATTGGCGTGAAAATGTGTTTTTCTTTCCATTATTATTAATGTTGACATTGTTATCATTCTTATTGATATCATGATTATTAAATTGTTTGTAAGATATTAATATCAAAGACAATCAAATAATAGAAATGAAGCTTTCAAAAAATGAACAAAAAGGGTAAACAGATGAGATAGATAAGAGTAATAGTTGACTCCTTGGTGACTAAGCACTTCTAGAGCCATCTATGTGTAAAGACTATAGATAAACTTTTATTACAGTGGGCATGGCATTGTAGTCTTGCTACCCGCAACATTGGGTTAAACCATCTTTCTGTTTCCTGGCCTATATCTTCGAAGGCTGTCCCGTTTAGTTCCTTGACTTCTCTGTTGTTGAGTATATTTTTCCCCCAGTCTGCATTCTTGTAGCAAGGTGTTGGGGTTGCAGGTATGGTAACAGGATTTGTGGAGACATCCAAAATGATTGATAGGTGATCACTTGTGGTGATGTCTCCTGGTGATAGTCTGGTGTTCAGGTGGGCATATCTGTTTGTAAGAACCAGATCAGGGCAGATGGCGGTGTTTTGCCTTATCAGAGTGGGGAAGTCAGGGCCCAGGTGTGACAGTCGCTCATCTACCCTAGGTGAACGAGGCTATTTCCGACGACGTTATTATTTCCTGTGTAGCCAAGTGTTGTTGTGCCATGCGTTTAGGTCTGCCATGGTGTAGACCGATTTTTGTAGCCTCAGGAGCCGTAAGAAGTCTGGGTAAAGGAGGTAGGCTCGGCGAGGTGGGAGATATCCTATGGCTATAACTATTGGGCCTCTTGTGGTTTTGATTTCGATACCCAGGAATTCTTCTGTTGGAATAATCAGAGATGATTATTATTATAAGGATACTTTTATTTCATGTGTCTACGATATACTCGTATTACCTAAGCTAAGGTAAAATTCTATTTTGTTAAGTTACCCATGTTACCGCTTATGTACGTGATCTTACGGCAAAGTTTTATATCTGAAATGCAAACAACCCTCTGTAGTGCCACGTGAAATCCTTCTAAATACATAGAGTTCTGTGCAGCAAATTTGTGTTTTACTGATCCCCACAACGAGACATATATGCATTGACCAGTCAAACTTGCTTGATACACGAAGGGAAGATGAGTTCTTTTGCCATATCAATATCTTCCTCAAAATCATCCAGAATTTTGTAGTCCCTTCTCTATGGCTAGAGCAACCCCGTTTGCTATTTCTCCTGAAGCATTTCTTTGGTAAGTGTTACATTCAAAGATTTTTACTCTGTGTTGGTCCCTTTTTGTCCATGGCTGTTGATTAGGATTATATCTGGGTGGTGTGCTGCATATGTGTTGATTCAAACTTCCGGGTGTTCCATTGAAGAACGTTGTGCTATATAATGCGAAGGGAGGTCATTTTGATGTTTTTGCGGAAGTTGGTATTTTGCAGTATTCGTTTCTGATCCCCTTCAGTTTTTGTTTTTGCTGGATCATCTCTGCTGTTATTTCGATGGAGCCTGCTTCGAGGAGTGCCTTTGAGTTTGTTTTCCATATGCATGTAATTTTTGTTGGTGAATTGGACTTTTATCTGCCCGGATATTATTTCTTTATCCAACATGTATTTTCCGAATGTTATATATCTTTTGGGGTCTTGGGCGAAGAATTGAAGGCCAATATCTATATGGTCAACTGGGATTCCCCCATAAGGTATCTTGGTGGTTGGTCTGGCTGTTTCTCTCTGTGTTTTCGAAGTGGTAGCAGCAGCAGTAGTGAGTTCAAGTTCTGCACCTTGTGGTTCTGCCTTCATTTGGGAGAGGGTTGAGTCAAGGGTGCGAACGTGAGATGACTCACTTGCCGCACACGTGCTCATCAGCGAGGTGCAATTGATTATATGTGACTCCGCTCCTATACATAGGGGCGGGGTCATAGGAAAGTTGAGCACGACACTTCTTAGGCTGATTCACACTGCTCCATCACATCTGCATTTCATCAACTCACGTCACCCTTCCGTTAAACGTGCCATATATTCACACTGTTCATCACGTCTCTTTATGACATTTAAAAGGGAGGGAATGCTTTGATTTAAAGAGTTATCCTACAGAATATGAGAAATATCATGTGATTCATAATACTTTAAAAGAAAAGCAGACTCTTATTCAAAGAGCATTAAATATGAAAAATATATACGCTGAGTTTCTTGCCTGGTTTGTTTAGTTCTCCTATTCTATTCCATAGTTTGTCTTTGAATAAGCTGTCATTATATCTCCTGTTTGACACGTCGTATCAGCCAGGGGGGAGGGCAAGGTTGGCGAGCGAAGCGAGCACTATCGGTATCTGTGGTGGTGAGAGAAAAAAATTTAGATACTAGCTATTCTAGGGGCATTTTTAAACCACGACCAGAACAATAAAGGTGTAATTTAGGGGGAAAAACGAGGGGGGGATGCAAACTTTCCCCAAATGAAGCCCTTGTATGTCGTATATATATGTATGTGTACATATACACATACACATACACACACACACACATGTGTGTGTGTGTGTGTGTGTGTGTGTGTGTGCATATATAGTGGTGTAGCTAAGGGGAGGAGGGGGCGATTTTTCACTATCCCCGAGCTCCTAATGAATGCTTGTCATTAAAAAAAAAATACTTAAATAAATAGATTAGATATCTTGTAAAATAAGAATGATATTACTAAGGATACCCGATGGATGACTGTTTAATTTTAAAACAAAAGATATGGATTCTCACATATCATATTAATAATAAAAAGAATTGAAAGTTGATTTAGTTAGTCAGTTAACTATTTAATATCAAATAGTTGTTCAGGTAAACAGTAATATTTGTTTCGGGGTAAATAAATAAATATTTGTTTTCTTTCTTTTCATCAAGGCCCCCAAAAGTCTAGCTATATACATATATATATTAATATATACATATATACATACATATGATATATACACATTTACATAAATATGTATGAGTGTATTTGAAGTAAATTAGTAAATGTGTGTGTGTCCATAACTAAAACTCATATGGAAGGATTTTGATTTCAGTGCACCTGGACATTCTTGTACCAACATGTTATAACACGTTCAAACATGAACCCTTTAAGTCATGTGATAATAAGCAGATGTAATTGTTTTCTTGCTCTCGAGGAAGTCAACCAACAAAATCCCCTCTACATAACAAAAGACAGTGGTATGACCTTTTCTCTTGAACATTCAAATTTTGCTTTGACTGGTCCTCTTACACCCCTGGGCAGCCACTGCTTTGATTGAATTTTGTCATCGGGATCGTACTGGTAGAGCCATGTTTCATCCCCTCACAATTCTCTGTAGAAAAGCTTCAGAGTCCTCATCCTACTTGTTCAAAATTTCCATTGAAAGATCTACCCTTGTTTGGTGCTGATCAGGGCGCAACAACCTAGGGACCCATCGAGCGGAAAGCCTGCTTAGCCCCAAACTATCCATCAGAATTGTATGTGAACCCACAGAGATGTTGAGTGTGTTTGCTACTGACTCGGTGGTTATTCACCTATCCTTTTCAATCATGTCAGGAACAGCATCAGTGACATTGATGGCATGATACTGGCTCATCTTCAATTTCGTTTCTTCTACTAATCCATTTGTAGGTTGTTGATTTTTGGGGGGGCATTGTCACCATAAACTTGTTCCAGAGCGTTAATGATTTGCCTAGTCACCGAGCCGAGTTTCACCATAAATTAAATATTCGTCTTGGCCTTGATTTTGGTGGATTCATGTCGCTTGAATGGTGCCTGACTTCCAACTGGCGGCGATGCGTTATTACCTGTATTTAGGGGTTCATGTTTGAACACGCTATAACACGTTGGTACAAGAATGTCCAGGTACATTGAAATCAAAATCCTTCAATATGATTTTTAGTTAAGGACTTTTCCCACAAACTTTTTGAAGCCCCTCGTATGTATGTATATATGATGGATGTATACATCCATCCATCCATTCATTCATTCATTCATTCATTCATTCATTCATTCATTCATTCATTCATCCATCCATCCATCCATCCATCCATCCATCCATCCATCCATCCATCTATCCATCCATTCATCCATCCATTCACACACAAACACACATACACACGCACACGCACGTACACACACACACACACACACACACACACACACACACACACACACACACACACACACACACACACACACACACACACACACACACACACACACACATACACACGTATATTATATGTGTATATACATTTGTATGTATGTATGCATATATTTATAAGCATGTATATATGCATACACATATATAAACATGTACATGTATACAAACACACACACACACACACACACACACACACACACACACACACACACACACACACACACACACACACACACACACACACACACACACACACACACACACACACACACACACACACACACACACACACACACACACACACACACACACACACACACACACACACACACACACATACATATATATATATATATATATATATATATATATATATATATATATATATATATATATATACAAACACACACACACATATACATACCCGTACTGTGTGTGTTTTGGACTTCATGTCAACTCTACACGCATGATAGGTAATATATTGAGTTATATAAACGTTTTGTAACAATAACCATTACTATTCAGTCAGTGATGCCCGACCGAGGAGGTATAATAAATTCGAAAGAGAGTGAGTTGGAAACACTTAGCGCAAAACCCCGTTAAGATGACTCTTTAAAGTTTATCGACGTTATATACCAACTCAGAATATGTCCATTGTCATTATAAAACCTATGGTTCTCTTTTCAGAATATATGAAGGATTATGGAATAAATCCGACCAGGAAAGTCCTCTAAAGCAAATATATCGCATTCCGATACACCGGGACCAACGATGAGTCTTTCCGCTTAATTCCAAAAATAGGTATGTTTATATAGATGTATGTATATAACATTTAGGCTCATATATCATGCAGTTACCACCAAGTATGATAATAATTTTTAAATGAGCAACTGAAACACAGGAATATATGCAATTAAGACGAACCAGCAACACCGACCGCCTTGGGGGAACATCTTCCCAATAGATCCCAAGATAACAAGGTCTTGTCTCGTCCTTATCGCTTGTCTCGTGAAAGGCCAAGTTACAGCCATGGCAGACACGGAACATCCCTCGGTGACCAATTTTCGGAATTATGTAAAGATAAAGACTGTACAGCCAAGCCCGGATTATGGTACGTCGTGTGGTCTATGTTGGTTTTAATTAGGAGAAAGGACGAGTTAATTTTGATTTATTTATTTGTTTATGTATTCAAGTTGCTGTCCTTATGACCATAACTAGTGTCATGATGACACGGTATGACTTATTTTTTTTACACCTTCAGTTTAGTGTTGTACAATGGTTGTGCATGCAAATTGACAATGTTAGTAATGGTGTTATAAAATGAAAAATAAAGTTACAAAGCAATATAGTAGTTATTCACTTGAGTGAGATAAGTAAATCTTAGCATTTGAACCTTAGAAGCTGTTACATTGGCACTTGTGTCCTATATAGGTCTTGATAACTGGGTAGAGTATGAAAAATGACAATGAAATTGAATAGCGAAAAGGAACAAATGAGTAGGGGGTATGCATAGAAAAATATCTTGCATAGCACAACAGTGCACTTTGGGATTTTGGATATTTTAAGAGTTTATGATTTAATAACTACATTCTGATTATCATTTATCCTTCTTCTATTAACCAAGTAATTACTTCAACAGCAAGCTGCACAGAGTTCTTACTCGAGCAAGCGAAGGAGCTTGGCGCCGAGTCCCAAGTGGTTGAGTGTGTCCCTGGGAAACCCATAGTATTGATGAAGTTGATGGGAGAAGACCCATCCCTGCCATCAGTCCTGCTCAACTCTCATACAGACGTTGTTCCTGTATTTCCTGTAAGTCAAGAAGTGTTTTAATAAGTTTGAAGGAATAGTTTGAAGTTTTCTATAGGCTGAATCATTTATTCATAGAAATGGATATATCAGTGGAAATGAGAAACAAAAGGCTAAAAAGGTTAGATGATGCTGTTGTAGAAGAAAAAACTTTCATAAACATAATTTTTTCTTGATTGTATTAACTATGTTTTGTCCAAATTTACTTGAACCTCTCTGTGATCTTTGACAAGTAGTCAGTCATCGAAAGTCCAATATAATAAGTTCTTCATGTTCCTTATTTGATGATAAATTTGTTGTTTTCTTAATATTCATGAGGAACCCAAAGGTATCCTCATTATTACAGTACTTTTACATTGCAATCTTGTATTAAAAATCTATAAGAGCTTTTTCTGATAGTTTTGTTGGTTTTCAAATCAGATACTTGAAAAAAAGTCATGAAAATTTATTTAGAGTTGTAGTCAAAAATATTAATTGTAATTTATAATAGGAGTGAACATCTTTGTCTGTTTTATAGTATTTGATCATGATTTGAACCAGGTATGTTATATTTTCATTAGTAAAGTATTGCCTGAATGGTGCAATTTACAGAATTAGACTGAGTTAAAAATCATATTTAGTAGGTAAAAACTAATAAAAAAAAAGTATTGAACATATATATAGTATATTTAAAATAAATGAATTGTTTTCCCTTATTTCAGGAACACTGGAAATATGAACCATTTAGTGCACATAAAGATGAAAATGGTGACATCTATGGACGAGGAACCCAAGACATGAAGTGTGTTGGAATTCAATACATGGAAGCACTTAAGGAATTAAAGAAGAAAGGCCATAAGTTCCTTCGCACAATTTATCTTTCCTTTGTTCCAGGTCAGGTATCACCTTTATTAACTATATGATATATTTCTATTTATATATTTCTTCAGATCTCTCTCAAAAGGTATTTCAGTATGCACACAAAATGTGTATATATTCTCTCACACTTTCACATTTAGCCATGAAATATTGTACAATTATATTTCATTTTAAAAGGCAACAGTAATACTAGTTGTAATATTGATCTCCTTTCATGACATTATTGCAGATGAAGAGATTGGAGGTAAGAATGGCATGTTTGAATTTGTCAAGATTGACATATTCAAGAAGATGAATGTTGGATTTGCCTTGGACGAAGGCTATGCCAACCCAACAGAGAAGTTTACAGTATTTTATGGAGAAAGAGCACCATGGTGTGAGTGTTGTTACAAAAATTGTTTCTATGAGTGAACTTTCATCGTATACAGTTTTTTATTATTATTGTTTTTTATATGCATGTTTAGTACTTTTGAAAAAATATTTTATCTAGGGGTTTTGGTAAAGTGCCCTGGTCAGCCAGGTCATGGCTCACAATTCTTGCCCAACACTGCTGGTGAGAAGCTGCGAAAGGTTATAAACTCTTTCCTCAAGTACCGCGATGAACAGGAACTCAAGCTGAAGGAAAATGAGGATATTCAGCTTGGTGATGTAACATCAGTAAACCTAACAATATTGGAGGTAAGATCATTTTTGATAATTTGGCAGGCTATATAGGTACATGTGAATAATGTGCATCTTTGTATCTTCTTAATCCTTAAACCATTTTAAAACACACTGAAACTCGTGTCATATAGTTTTAGTTTTATTTATTTTTTATCTCCCTGAACAGGGTGGTGTGCAGTTCAATGTTGTGCCTTCAGAGCTTTCCGTTGGCTTTGACATTCGTATCACACCAACGCAAGACCTTGGAGAGTTTGAAGAGATGATCAAAGGCTGGTGCAAGGCAGCTGGCAAAGATGTTGTATATGAGTTTAGGCAGAAGGTAATATCAGTATAAAACTGTGGAAATATGCAAGCTGATGAATGGGGATAAGGAAAATAGAGACTTGAAAATACAAGTACCTGTGATGAGAGAGAGAGAGAGAGAGAGAGAGAGAGAGAGAGAGAGAGAGAGAGAGAGAGAGAGAGAGAGAGAGAGAGAGAGAGGAGGAGAGAGAGAGAGGGATAAGGGGGGTGGAGGGAGGAGAGGGAAGGAGGCAGAGTGAAAGGGTGAGGGAGAGGGAAGGAGGCAGAGTGAAAGGGAGAGAGAGAGAGAGAGTATTATTAAAGAAGTAAAAGAGTCCAGGAAATAATGAATGAGAGTGACATAGAAAGGAAAAGAGAATGAAAATGGGAGAGAGTAAAAAGAGAATGGAATTTTATAATTTGCCCTAACAACTAAAGAGAACTGTGACTAATTACCATGTAGCCTACTCTTCAATGCTAATTCTTTCCTTTTCAGGACATGTGTCAGAGTATTACATGTGTGGAAGATGGCAAGTCTATTTGGTGGGATACATTCTCAGAAGCTTGCAAGAAGGAGTAAGTTATGAACCTTTTTTTTTTAAAGTATTTTTTGGAATAATTTATTTAGTAACCATATTTATTACAATCACTTTGTATTGCAGTATTTTGATTTTAAGGTTCAAATAATGATTATATCTTTGTAATGCTGATATATATATTTTTTTATTGCTATTGTTGTAATGATGTCAAATAGTAGCATAACTTAATCTCACACAAACACAGGCACACACGCGCACGCACGAACGCACACGCACACGCGCACACACACACACACACACACACACACACACACACACACACACACACACACACACACACACACACACACACACACACACACACACACACACACACACACACACACACACACAAGCAGATATATGTGTATATATGTATATATATATATATATATATATAATATATAATATATAATATATATATATATATATATAATATATAATATATATAATAATATATATATATATATATATATATATAATAATATATATATATACATATATATATGTATAATGTATATGTATATTATATGTATTTATGTATTTATGTATGTATGTATATATATATGATTATAGTAATATATATATATATATAATATATATATATATATATATATATATATATATATATATATACAGTATATATGTATATGTATGTATGTACATTATATTATATATATATATTATATATATATATATATATATTATATATATATATAATATGATTATGTATGTATGTATTGTATGTTTGTATATTTATATATATATATATATATATATAATATAATAATATATGTATGTATTATAGTATGGTATATATATATATATGTAGTATGTATAGTATGTGTTATATATATATATATATATAACCCTGAGAAAGATTTAAAAAAAGTTTGAACCAACCTTAGCGCAAAAACCCCGTTAAAAAAAAAAAAAAAAAAAAAAAAAAAAAAAAAAAAAAAAAAAAAAAAAAAAAAAAAAAAAAAAAAAAAAAATGTTTACCTTAAAAAATTTAAAGCCGTTTCTTTCCAACGAAAGCCTTGTCTTTTCCTTGGTTTTTTCAGATATAGAAGTTATGGAAAATCCGCCAAAGTCCTCTAACATAATTTCTTCCGATCCCGAACCAAGAGGTTTGTTTAAAATAGGCGTTTTATATGTATTTATCTAGATATATATCAGTGAATGAAAAAAAAGCTAAAAGAATATCTTAGAAAAAAACCACCCTAATTTCCCATGATAAGACAGGTTTTGCCTTCTACCTCTCTGTACTTAACATAGAGCACCCTCGAAATTTCAATATAAAAAAGTTCGAAAGCCTTATTATGTGTATTTGTTTTTTAGAAAGGACAGTATTTTATTTATTTATTGTTTGTATTATTCTGCTAAAACTTTTTCCGTAGTTTTTTTTCATCAGTTATGGAAGGTTAAATTTTTTAGAGGGATAAAATAAATAATTAAAGATAAATTTTCTGTAAAAGAAATTTAGATTTGAACCGATGTTTTCATTGGTAAAGTTGTATGGGAATTTACAGAATTATGAAAAACAATTATGGGGTAAAATAAAATATTTGAACAATATTGGTTTATTTAAATTATGATTTTCTATTCGAATATTATCCCTTTTACAATAATTTAAAGGTGACTCTATGGACGAGGACCCGCCAGTGGTGTGTCCGGAACCAAAAATGATGGGGTAAAAGAGAAGCCCATCCTGCCAATTCTTCCTTTAGGAGGTTCCTTATTCTAATGAATTTTTATATTTAAATATTTGAATTTCTATAGTGAATCTTTTCTAAAAGGATTATCAGTAAATGAAACCAAAAGGCTAAAAGGTTTATTCTTTTAAAAAACTTTCAAACATAATTTTGCCATGAAAATTGTCCAAATTTCTGAAACCCTCGTGTCTTTTGACAAAGTGCCCAAAATAAATAATAAGTTTTCATGTTCCTTATTTGATTAAATTTTGTTTCTTAATAGCATGAGGAACCAAAGGCTATTATTCAATTTTCACAGAAAATCTTGTATTTCCCCTAAAGATAAGTTTGTCTGTATTTTGTTGGAACAGGAAGCTTGCAAGGAAAGAGAAATTGAAATTTTTATGGAGAAAATATTATTGTAATTTATAAAAGGATTGTCTTTGTCTATGTATTTGATCTTTTTACCAGAAGAAGTTTTTTATTATATTGTTTATTTAAGTTGCTGTTTAAATATATTTAGTGGTAAAACTAATATTTTGATTAAAGTTTTTTAAAGTGTGTTCCCATTTGGCCAGGGAAATTGAACCATTTGTGATAAAGTGAAAGGTAAACTTATCAGTACCGCAAAATGAAGGTGTAATTCATCTGAACCCTTTAAAGGAATAAGAGCATATTCCTTGTTTATCTTTCTTGCGGGGTATCCCTTTAAAACAATATTTTTATATAATAATTTTCAAATTTCATTCAAAAGGTATTTCATATGCCACAAAATGGATTTTTATTTCTTACATTTTCTTTTAAAACCATGAATATTGTACTTTATATTCTTTAAGCAATTATTATTGTAATATTTCTTTATGACATTGCTGAAAGTTGGTGATGCATGTTTAATGTGTGCTGCAAGAAGATGAATTTGGATTGCCTTGGGACAAGCTATGCCACCCAACGAGATTTTACGTATTTTTGAGA
>NC_051401.1:16130148-16135148 GCF_015228065.2 Penaeus monodon
AGATTTTGTACTCAAGTGAAATCTTCCAAGGGAAATGAATTGTGTAGCTGGTTTATCTACAGCAGCTTTAAGGATTAAAATGTACTGTTTTGCCTTTACAGTCTATTTTATGAGTAAAAAATAATGATAATTCTTATAAGAACATTGAACTTCCTGTAAGAATTGCTTTATTTGTAGCCTATATTTAACTAAGATATTTTTATATAAAGATAAAAGGTAAAAATAAATGAGAACCACAAATAAGGAAGCAGAAGGTAAAAAAAAAAAAAAATTAGTGTACAAATGAATATGTAGGAAATATAGCTTTCTAAAACAGCACCTTTTTCATCAGAGATTATTCATTATACTTGTAATATGAATATTATTTGTAGATAACTCAGACATACTGTGTAGAATAAGATATCCACAGTAACAGTTATCTGAATATTTGCTTTTCAGTATGAAGGGAAAAGAAAAATATTTATTAAAATAAATTTAATATAAAGAACTTAACAACTTTATTAACAATTGTACAGATTTACAGACTAATATATTATCAGTTATATAAAAAAGTAAGGGAGCCTAAAGTGGCAATATTTATAAATCACTGAAAGAAAACAGTAATATGATAACATTAACTTTTAATAAATGCCTTATGCTGTATTTATGTTACTAAAAGTTTTACAACATTCATAAAAAAATGTATTCCATTTCTCTGCACCTACAAATATTTACAGTATATATGATACAGCATTTTATACAATTTCATATACTAATGCATCTTATGAAAACCTTACAATTGCATAAATTGGCAGTTTTCATTATATTTAGTTTCGACCTCTTTCAACAAAATTCTCAAAATTTTCACACGTTAGCTTTACAAAATTCAGCCAATAGCTTTCGTTCTCCGAATATCCCTATGATTGTCATAATGTCAAACAATATTTTGCTCATAAAGGGGCTCATTGGTTAGGACTCGCTCAAACCCAAACCTCTCCAAGTTAATAGTCTGGTACTCCCCATGGAGGATACTTTCCATCACTGCACGACCAACACCTGCAGCTTGCTGTATACCTGTCGGCAGATGCTGGTATTAGGGACATCAATACAGATTAAAGTTTCCAGTAGCAGATGATAAAGTCCTATCATTACTTAAAAATAGAAAACCCTGATAAGGACAATAGCTAATAACAAGCCATCACTAAATGTTTCCTAAACTGACACATATTTCCAATCTTTTAGTATATATATTAAGGCCTCATCTATTGTCCAACATCCTTGTCTGAAATTGTTGAGCTTCAGGTATTAGCTGAAGTGATATTCCTTCCACCAGACAGTGAGCTTGCTTCAATCACACACACACACAACAAAATGTAGTTTGAAGTTAATTAGATTAGCAGTACATTGATATACCAAGGGGAAAATTTCAAGAACCAGACACAAGAAAGTTTGCACAATCAGTATGTCTTTCCTCAGTAGGCATTTTGAATGGGTATTACATAGTGTAGTGTGCGTGTGCGTGCGTGCGTGCTTGCCTGCATGTGCGTGGGTGTGGGTGTGGGTGTGCGTGGGTGTGGGAGTGCGTGGGTGTGGGTGTGCGTGTGGGTGTGCGTGTGGGTGGGTGTGCGTGTGTGCGTGTGCGTGTGTGTGTGTGTGTGTGTGTGTGTGTGCACACTAGCTATGTTTATATACATTTGGATATATTTTACCTTAGAGCATTATTTGTACATTCATTTTGTTACTTGAAAAAACTGCAGCTGCTGTAAGCTTGGTGTAGTCCTACGTTTTAAGCAAGCATCAGTAATGAGATACCCCTAAAATGTAACAAAGAAAGTATTTTTCGTGCAAAGGCTTAATATAAATCCTAGGGTTATTCTAGACCATAGGTCTAGAATAAAATGTGATCCTAACTAGCACAAACTAAATTGCAACCAATAAACCTACTGCCTGTTTTGAGACAGCTCAGAATAGCGGAGCAAGAGAACATTGTGCAGCATGATGGTATGTAATGAAAATGAGCCTCAGATAAGGAAGAACAATGGCCAATATGAATCTAGACCACTATATGATGTCCAATAAATAGACTGAGAACAGACAAAAGAATCTGTGCATAACCGGAAAATAATGATACCCTGTATGACCTAATCCTGTAATATTTAAAACAATTAAAAAGGAAAGAAAACTAATTAAAGAGGCAATTAAGAACTAACACTTACCATGTCCACTAAATCCGGTAGCAATGAACATGTTTGTAAAGATTGGGTGAAGTCCAATTATACCATTCTGATCAAAGGTGTTGTAGTCATAGTATCCTGCCCAAGAACTTTGTAACTGTAAATAAAAATGCTGATTATATCTGATCTCCTACATGAAGATGACATTATTTCCAATGGAAAATTTTCTCTCCAAGGGATCATTTTGCCAAGGATCCTTATATGGGATTTAACTTTTAAAAGGACTGACTTTAACTTCCACTACGGCGAATGGGATGGCTTTAGCACTACTTATTCATGATCTGAAACTGATATATATTATGAACAATAAAGACAGTGAGTTAAGTCAGTTTAAAATACACACCTTTAAGTTCTCAAATGAAGGTACTCTGTTAGCAAGAGTTGGCCAAACATTTGATTCAAAAAATTCATAATCTACATCCAAGTTCTCGATGGAGGGTTCATGTTCATCAGTGGGTGACTGTCCACAAAGGTATAATCCTCCCAACCCTTCTCTTCGGAAGTATGTTCCATTTGGGTCAATAAGCAGTGGGCTGTCTAACCCTGGACCATCGGGAGCATGCACACAGTACACATAACGCTTCCTGAAAAAAAGAAACATGAAATAATGTGTAAATATCATATGACTATCAACCATAATTGACAATTTCAATGATATTTGTAAAAATATATTACACTTTTAATGAAGATATATTTTGTCTCCCTCCTAAGCTTGGTAGAATGACTATATGTAGAACTTCTCACTTGATGTTAAAAAGGCTGCTCAGCAATTACTAAAACATCATATCTATGGGTAGACAGACCAATATATGCTCTTACAAATTAAGCTCAATTATAAAAAATGTGCACACTCCTCCTGTTTTGGTAACTGGCTCTAATTTTTACAATTCTACAAACCTAGGTTCAACAGGTATTGGGACACCCATGATTCCTGTTCCTTTTCCAATGCCAATCAATTGGCCAACTTCACCTGACCATGCTCCTGCGGCCACCACGCATACTGAAAACCTGATGTTTCGTTTTTCACCATCTGGGAGAGTAATCTGTCAAGGATAGAAAAAAAAGAGACAATAAAAAACATAGATCTTTGAAAAAACAATTTTTTTCTCGTCCTGTTTATCTTTTTAAAATGTTATTGAAAAAATTGTGATTTAAAAGAAATTTATATTGCTTATCTAAGCAATATTCATTATCCAAATGGCTCACCTCTGCACAGTTGAGATTTTGTAATACTGATGAGCCAGTTACTTCTGTGATCATGTCATCTAAGCTATGTTGTTCCAATCCTGTTACTTTCCCAGTAACATATTCAGCTCCTAAAGACACTGCCTTTCTTCTTAGACTGAACAAGAAATTCCATGGGTCAAACCTGTAACATATTAAATGGAAATAATTCAAACTGATTAGCCTACTTGAAGATTAAAACAATGACTTGTATAATTCTCATTGATGATTAAAACATGTGATAATAATTATGAAATACCAAAATATTCAAATAAAAAATAAATGTTATCAGCTCAACCATTTTTATGCCAATAAATCTAAGGTGGTATACTAAATGTGATGTCTAAGAAGCAATAAAGAAGCACTTTATTAAACACTAATATTCTAGTTCTTGAAATCCAAAAAGTCAATGTTGGTCTGAAAAAGACCAGTTTCTTACCATCCTTCATTCTCAAGGCCAATAACACCTGCCTCCACTCCATTAGTATTTAGCCACGGAAATCTTCTTTTTAGCTGCTGTGCTGACAAAAAATCCACTTTAGCACCCATTTCACTGAAAGCAAATGATGTATATTTAGTAAACTCTCAAATCATGAATGGATTAGTGAAATAAAGTTTCCTGTTATTTTACTTTAATCCATAAAAATCTGTCTTGTTTTGAGAATTTTACCTTCTGTTATATCTTGCTTCACATTTATTTCTTGAGCTTATTCAGTACACTTATGTATATCATATAGCTATGTATATCTATCTACTTATATCTGTATTTATCAGTCCATCCAAATATCTTCATATACATATATATATGTTTATAAGTATACACAGACATATAAACATTAACTATATAAACATGTATATGTGTATGAATGTAACCTGATAGAGCGAGAGAGAGAGAGAGAGAGAGAGAGAGAGAGAGAGAGAGAGAGAGAGAGAGAGAGAGAGAGAGAGAGAGAGAGAGAGATAATACACATATATATTTTTTCTTTCTTTCTCTCTTTTTCCCCTCTTCTTATGAAAATCTAAGAGTATACCAACAAACTTCCTCCAAAATTGAAAGACTATGATACATACATCTGTACTGTAAAGTTTTCCTTCAGCTGCTCAACACCTGCTTCAGAAGCCAAAGTAAGATAGCCACTTGGGTTAAACTGTACATCAGGAGGATCCATCCCCTCCACAGCAAGGAGTTCAGGTGATTTCCGCAAGAAGTCCATGCCATAGAGTGAAAGTTGTATGTTCTCTGGGACACTGAACTGTTGACGAATGCCCCCCACTGATAACACCGTTGAGGCCCTTTTGTACTGAAAATAATAAACATTTGGAATATGCTGCATACTTTTATCATGGATTTGGTGTATTCTGTAGCTATGCCTTAAAGTAATACAATATATATCACATAAATAATGGGGTTAATTTATAACATACAGTAAATTCTCCTTTCGGTGACTGCTACCCAATGAAAATATCATTCACCAGTAAGCTCAGTTTTACAGAATAATGAAATAAGGAAGAGGAACTTACCGTAGAATCTTCCTCGACAACAACCACATTTAATCCTCTTAG
>NC_051401.1:16140148-16142648 GCF_015228065.2 Penaeus monodon
GTCAGTGTCACAAGTGTCGAGATTATGGAGGGAAGCGGCATCTTACCTCCTTGCCGACCGCGTGACAATCATGATCACAGATGATGTGAACCCTGCTGTGGATACCTTCCTTGCATCTTCCATACCTTATCACAATTGGGTATTCAAGGTTGGTGGAAAGATAGTTATTGTTATTACCTAATGCATACTTTCAATTTTTCACTCTTTTCTTCCTGTTTCTCTTTCCTTATTTTTCTTGGTGTGTGTGTGTGTGTGTGTGTGTGTGTGTGTGTGTGTGTGTGTGTGTGTGTGTGTGTGTGTGTGTGTGTGTGTGTGTGTGTGTGTGTGTGTGTGTGTGTGTGTGTGTGTGTGTGTGTGTCTGTTTGGGTGTGTGTGCGTGTGTGTGTGGTGTGTGTTGTGGTGTGTGTGTGTGTGTGTGTGTGTGTGTGTGTGTGTGTGTGTGTGTGGTGTGTGTGTGTCTCTCTCTCTCTCTCTCTCTCTCTCTCTCTCTCTCTCTCTTCTCTCTCTCTCTCTCTCTCTCTCTCTCTCTCTCTCTCTCTCTCTCTCTCTCTCTCTCTCTCTTTTTCTCTCTCTCTTTTGTAATTATTACTACTGTTATTATTACTACTATTACTATTACCTCAAATACTCCAGTTGCTACTGCTGCTACTGTTAGTAGTAGTATTAATACTAGTACGACTACTACCACTAGTAGTAGTACTACTGCTACTACTACCTTTTGTAGCACTATTACTACTAGTATTAATGGTACTAGTACTGCTAGTACTATTAATTGTACTACTACCAGTACTATTACCACAAGTACTACTAGCACTACTAGTATTAGTACCACCAGTGCTGCTACTACTAGTAGTACTACTTCTTTCTTCTTCTTCTTCGTCTTCTGCTTCTTCTTTGTCTTTTTCTTAGATTTTATCTTACCTAATGTTATTCTTCTTGTCGTTTTTTTTTTTTTTTTTATTGCTACTGTTATTATAGTTATTATAATGATTATTTTTACTATTACTATTTTTGTTTTTATTATTATTATTATTATTATTATTATTATTATTATTATTATTATTTATTATTATTATTATTATTATTATTATTATTATTATATTACTACTACTACTACTACTACTACTACTACTACTACTACTACTACTACTACTACTACTACTACTACTATACTACTACTAATATAATAATAATAATAATAATAATAATACTAATACTAATACTAATACTAATACTAATACTAATACTGTAATCATTACTGTTTTTATTACCAGCATCTGCACTACTATTATTATGTTTCACCATCTTTGCCATCATTGTCATTATTTAGTCTAGCAGGTTTTGATAACACCACAGGAAGTCCAGCTGTCAGACCATGGGGTATGGGGGGAGTGGTGGCAAAAGATAGGGAGTGCAGTGCGATCTGTAGGCCTGCACAGCACCAGCATTAGTGAGCGCCACTTTGTGGATCTGCTGGCAGCTTGCACCAGCCTGCGGGTTTTGAACCTGAATGGATCCAGAAGCCTTTTCAGGGAGGGTTAGTCGTCCTCCCACCCTTGTAATGTTTGTAATGATAGGATAGCATGATTATGGCTTCCAAGTTGAAAGTTCTCCTTGCAGTAAGAGGGAAGGTCTGGTTTAGCAGGTAATTTGGAAGAAAAGCGAATGATGATAATTATTTGCTGCAAATGTTTGTTTGTTATTATTTATTTATCACTGTTGTTAATCTTCTCTTATGACTAAGGAAGTGGATATGTGCTGTATTGTTGCCTTAAAGAAATTGTGGAGGAGACAAGGGGGAAATTTCTTGTCTCTTGGGTTGTACAATATAACCCTTAGTGAGGAGGACTTTGTGACTTTGTTGTCATACTGCTGTCGACTACGTTTCCTTAGCATTGGTTCCCGGCATCTATTTAGGTCAGGTAGGTTGAGATAATGTATGAGTATATGCTAAAATGAATGTTAACTTCTGGATTTGAATGTAGTGGTACATTGTATGTACAGACATGAATTGTGAATTCATGGAAGTGCAGAATTAATTGTAAAGTTCCCTCTCAAAGTCCTGATCCACTCTTGTTTGTGTACAGTCATGCTCCCTCTTTCTGCAAGGTGGATGACAGCACAAGCAGACTTACAACATATATATTACCAAATCATATTGATTACTAAAGGGTCAGAGATGGCAATATATCATTGATTGCTAGAAGAATGTAATTAAAAATGAATTAAGCATTTGCATAGATATGGTAGAAATTATTGCTGTCAGTCACCACAAATTCTCTGTCTAATAAGGGCATCTTGCACTGTTCTAAGTGTTAATGATTCAATGACAATGAATGGCATCCATGCATATCAAAGGCAAGGCAGGCCTGAATTCCAGATGCCACCTCTACATGCTGTGACAGAGGTGGTGGCTCTTCTGTGCACTCTATAAGCATGAAGTTTTATGTCTACAACAGCATTACTTCTCAGACCAGAACCTTCTAAAGTCAACCTAAAC
>NC_051401.1:16147648-16152648 GCF_015228065.2 Penaeus monodon
TTTTTTTAAATTATAATCACATCATCATCATTTTCATAACTTTTTTTTCTGTTTGTAGCTTTGTTATCAGCATATCTTTTTTGCTGTTGTCATTATTATACCTTTATTATCATTTTTGTCATGATCTCATCATTGTTGCTTTTGTTTTTTGAAATTTAATATCTTTTTTTCTATTTTTTTGTTTATTATCTTTTTTATCATGTTTTTCCCCCTTTTTTTATGACCATTTTTTTTATCAATTTTGTTATTTTTGTGTACTTTTAATTGTTTACAGATTTTCGTTTTTTTTGTTTTTGAGGTTAAAAGCATACCCAAATTTAAAACTAATATCAAAGTTTCTAATTGGGGTTTTCTACTTTAGGAATAAAAAAAGACATAGAGATATTTCTATCCCTTTGGCTATAGTTAAGGGAATTTCATGTAAAGGGGACTAGGTTTTTAAATATTTCACTAGATTATGCCATAAATAAAATAGCAGAGCACTTTTTGTTACATTTTTCCTTGATTTTGCGAGCTTCATTGGAGTAAGTTTTTTGTTTTATATGCATTTAGAAATGTTGATAAAAATTTTTTTTTTTGTGTGTGTTTGTGTGTTTTGTTTGGGGTTTTGTGTATAAAGTAAAGTAACGGGGGTAATAATAATAGATTTAATTATCTAACGGTGGGAATTTTGTTAAAAATTTTACATTTCATGTTTTTTTTTTATCAAATATTTCATGATTTGTCATTTTTGTAATTTATTCCCCCCTTCCCAAGGGATTGTAACCTTTATGATATACTGTCAAATATTACATTTTGTAAACTAAAATATAGAATGTTTTTTGAATAGGCCCTTGCTAAGAAACCTGAAGACGAAACTTCTATCAGTTCCCTTTGAAGAATGTGATACTTCCCTGCCTGCTCAAGATCCTACAGATTTTCTGTTTCCCCCATCCCCTCGGTTTGGGGCCCCCCAAAAACTCTCTCTGCAGGTCCCAATCTCTTTCCATCTGCCATTACAAAAGGTTCCCTTTCCGATGGACGAGGAAAGTGCCCGTCACGGCTCACCTTCAAGCACTTTTAGAATACGTAAAAAAAAAACGCAAAGACGCTGAAGGAACTAGCTTTGGCGGGACATATTGACGGAATCCTGTATCCTTATCAAAATTTCCTGGGTTAGAGATGAGTCTTTACATTTAATGTCATGTGACCAGTGTCTAAGAGTGGAGTGGACTTGCTTTGTCAGAACCAAAAATCCATCTTAGATCTTGACTTGAGCTTGTGTTCTCGCATGACAGACTTGGCAGTGCTCTCTGTGTGTCAGCATCTTACCCATATCAAGAAGCTAAATCTCCGTAGATGTAAAAGGAAATTACTGAGGTGAGGTCACTCACTTTGTTTTGAAAATTTTGTTTTTTTTTTTTTTTTTTTTTTTTGTTATATGGAGACATCACTGCAGCTAATTAGAATATATTGAATTTCACTTTGTCTCATTATATCTAAAATTAAAACACCTGTCCATCATAAGTTTTTTTTTTTTATGTACCTTTTTTCCCCTCAAGAAAAAAACAGTTTTGTTTAAAAAATGAAATGATATTTTATGCAAAATGGTATCAGGCATAAGACAGTGAACCCCTTTGAGGAGCTGAACATTTCCCACTCGGCATCACCTCTGAGGGGGTTTTGGGGAAACCCCTTGGGCAAGGACCCCCCGTCCCATTTAAAGTACTAAATGTTGCCCATCCACCAGGGAAGGCATTTAAATATAGCACATACTGCCAAAACCTGACTTTCCTAGATGTATCAATGTGCACTGGAGGAATCAATGATAAAAGTGTACAGGTGAGAGGATGAGTAAAGAATATTATGACTTGCAAATTTTTCATTTTTATTTTATAAATTTTTTATCAGCAGAGTAAAGCACTCATAACTTACTATTGTCAAAGAAGTGGGACCGATTTTTTTATTTTGGTTATGATTAAAATTTTTTAATATATTTTTGCTTCTAAAAAAAAATTTTTTAACCCTTGCCCAAGGTGGCAGACGCACATCCCTTTTTTTTTTTCATGGCGGGCATCTCCCGGGGCATGTACGTACTACCAGGTGTATGTAGGAATGCCATGGTTTTTTTTTGCAAAAACGGAAAAATATTATTTTTCTGCCACTGAAAGTGTGATTAAGTCATTTTTAATACTTTCTCATGTTTAATATGCAAAAAAAAAAAAAAAAAAAACAAAAAAAACATTTCAACTCCAGATGCCAACACTGTATTTTTTTCAGACTTTTTCGAATAATGATCAATAGGGAGTTTTTTAAATAACAACAAAAAATCCTTCAGTCTGATTTACAGGAAATATGGCAAGTAAATTTGAAAAAAATGAAAACTGAAAATACAACATATGCTTTAGTTTAAGAAGAAACGGCAAGGTCGGGTTTTTTTGGCATGAGGGGTGCGCATTAGGGCGACATAAAAATTTTTTTTTGTTTGTTTTTTTCCAAAGCCTGTATTTGTCATTTGAACATGGAGGACCAGAATAGGTTGTTTAGGATGGAAATATTGTCTTCCCAAAGGCAGTGCTTTCCAGCCATGGCTCAGGATGGTACTTTGCTCTTATTTTACAAGTGGAAAAATAAAGGGCCCTTCAAATTTACCCACTTAATTTTCCTCCAAGAACTTTGTGCACTCACAGAAAGTTATTCCCATTAAACCTGGCCCTTCAACCAAATTTTTTTTTGTCCCACTTTCCCCAATCACTCTGGCCCCCTCAGCGATTTTCTTGATGGCAGTTTCCTTGCCCAGCCCAGCCAAATTTTTTCATGATGGATGGCACCACCCAAATCCAATGGGTTAAGAAAAACAAAAATTAATCTTTAAACCATTATAAAAAAGGAAAGTTTCTTAACAGGCAATCTGCAAGTCTCTAAGTAAGCTCCAGACCTTAAACCTAAGTGGATGTACTGCAGTGACAGACATTGGACTTGCTGGTCATGGGCTTGGTCGCAAAAAACCGGGTGCCCGATATGGGACGGCCTGTCGTTTAAAAATTTTGGGGCGAATAGGGTAGCCTTTACCTTTTAAAATTTAAATGTGTTTCATGGATGTTTGCATGCAGTATTTAACATGGGGTAAATGATATATTGTTTTTTTGTTTGTGTTGTTTAGTTTTTCATGCAGGTCTTCAGATATTTTATTTTCCCACTAAAATTTTAAGTAATACAAAAAAAAGTCTAAACCAAAACAATAAAAAGAATTTCTAAAAAAGGTTTGCATAAAATTTGAAGGAAAAAAAAAAAAAAAAAAAAAAAAAAGGGCAAATTTTTATTAATATTTTTTGAACAAATGAAAGCACAATCAAAAACCAGTGTGAAACCGCTTTTATTTTTTTAAGCACCTAATTCAAAAATTGTTTAAACCCAAGCTTAGAATTTATTTTTCCTTTACTTTGTTATAGACCCTTTTTTAAACCCCTCTAGGCCGAGGCAGAGAGTGACCGGGTAAAAAAGCGATTTTAAGAAGTACTTGAAGAAAATTTAGAACAGAGGAACTACAAATTTGGGTTGGGTAATCTCCAGGTACAGGAATAAAATATTTTTTAAAGTAGTTTTATTTACTTTTTTTTTTTTTTATATACTAGTCTGTTAAAAATGTTTGAACTTGAGTTTACATCCTTCTATCATGAATTGACTTGCTTTCTGAGTTTTTGTTTTCAAGTTCATTCCTGAAAGTTTTGGCAAAGGGTTAATGTTAAATTTAATTTTTTTTGCTTTTTTAAAATTTGATTGAAAAAAATAATGCATGAAGAATCGCTTATCAAACTTTTTCCCTTTTCTATGTGCAGGGGGTTTAGGGGATTTGAACCATGTGGCTGTAAAAAAGTGACAGACATCACCCTGCCCCAGCTTTACCCCTGCAAGAACTAAGTACTTAATCTTCACACTCCCAAAGGGGTTTTTGTAATTCTGATTTTATTATATTATTACCAAATTTTTGACAAGAATTTTTGTTATGTTTCAAAACTAAATATATCTTTTACCCCCTCCCCCTAGCCTTCCACAAAAGTTAAATTTTATTTTAGTTGTGGAGTTTTGTCTTACCTCGGGACCTACAGACCTAATTCAAGAAGGTAGGGAGGAAGGTTTTAAATTTAGCAACCAGTGCCCCTTTTGAAGTTTCAGCTAGAAACTGTGGCCAGACAACCGATCAAGTGACCCGCCCTTTCCATCCCCTAAAGCTATTAAAGACGTGGATTACGGTATTATATCCTTTTTTTTTTTTTCTTTTCCTTTCTTTATTCTATTTGCTACCTTCCATTTTCTTCAAAAATTTTTCATCTCTTTTATTTCTTTTTATGCATCAATTTACCGATAAAGAGTGTTTTGAAAAGGGGGACTGATTAGATATGTGCTCTCGGTTATATTTATGTACTTTTGGTTTTTACCCCCATTTTCCTTTATGCATAAGTGATGTATTATATAAAGAAAAGTTGATACAAAAACTCTCAATATTTCTACGCTTGCTTTAAGCTGACGGTGGCTCGGACTCCCTGACAATTGCAAAACTCCCCAGACTTAGATGTGAGGGGTGTGAAAAGATAGTCTGGACAAGTCCTTTTTTGCCAGGGAGGACCCCTCGGCTCCAAAACCTGCACCCCGTGGTGTAAGGAAAAAACCCTTAAATGAAGCCCAAAAGGATGGCCTTCACAAAGTGCAAAAAAATTTCCCCCCTTCCCCTCTCTGCCAAAAAGAAGAAAATAATCGGATGTGGGGGAGGAAGGGGGATTTCAACCATGACATTAAAAAAAAAATCAAATTGTGTTTCTAGTTTGTTTGGGGTTTTTGTGTGTTAAATGCTGAAAATGATTACAGGGAAAGGGTTGAAAAAATTTTATATTTTTGGGAAAAGAGATTTTTGTATTTTTTTAAAATTTTGGGCTCGGGAAGTTTTGCTATATTTATATTATAAATTTTTGTGTGGGTTTGGGGTTTTTTGTGTGTGGGGTGTGTGTGGTGTGTGTTTTTTG
>NC_051401.1:16155148-16157648 GCF_015228065.2 Penaeus monodon
TTTGTTGGGGTTTTTTTGTGGGGTTTTTTGGGGGTTTTTTTTGGTTTGTTGGGGGGGGGGGGGCCCGGGGGGGTTTTTTGTTTTTTTGGGGGGGGGGGATGAATTGTTGGTGTGGGGGGTTTTTTTTTTTTTTTTATTTATTATTATTTTTTTTTTTTTTTTATTTTTTTTAAATATTTTTAATTTTAATAAAAATTAATTTTTTTTTAATTTATTTTATTTTTGTAAATTTTTTTAAATTTGGGGGTTTTTTTATTTTTAAATTTTAAAAAAAAAATTAAAAATAATTTTTAATTTGAAATATATAATAATTTTTATTTTTTATTATTTAAATTTTTTTTTGAAATTTTATTTAAAAAAAATAAAAATTTTTTTTTATTAAATAAAAATAAAAAAATTTTTTTAAAAATTTTCAAAATTTTTATTTTTTTATTTTTTTAAAAAATAGCCCTTTTAAAACCCAAAATTTTTTTAAATTTAAAAATAAAAAATTAAAATTTAAAATTTAATTAAAATTTTTTTTTAATAATTTAAGATTTTTTTAAAATTAACAAAAAAAAGTAAATTTTTAAAATTTTTTAATTTTTAAAAAAATTCTTAAAAAAAATTTAAATATTTTAAAAAAAAAATTTTTTTTTAATTTTAATAAAAAATTAAATTTTAAATTTTTTTAAAATTTTTATTTTATTTAGTTTTTTTTTTTTTTTATTTTAAAATTTTTAATTAAAAATTTTTTAAATTTTTTAAAAATTTGGAAAAGTTTTTTTGGAAAAATTATTTTTTAAAAAAATTTTTTTTTTTTTTTTTAAAATTTTTAATTAAAAAAATAAATTTAAAAAATAAAATTTAAAAAAATAAAAATTTATTTTAAAAAAGGGGGAAAAAATTTTTTTTAAAATAAATTTAAATTTTTAAAAAAAATTTTAAAAAAAATTTTTAAAAATTAAAAAAAAAATTTTAAAATTTATTATTTTTATAATAAAAAATAAAAAAAAAAACCCCCCCCAAAACAAAAAAAAAAAAAAAAAACAAAAAAAAAAAAAAAAAAAAAAATTTTTATAAATAAAAAAAAAAATTTTTATATATATATAATTTTTTTTTTTTTTTTTTTTTTTTTTAAATTTTTAAATAACACCAAAAAAAAAAAAAAAAAAAAAAAAAAAAAAAAATTTAAAAAAAAAACCCCCCCGGGCCCGGGCCCCCCCCAAAATGAAGGACCGTCAGGGTTTGGGGGGGGTTTTAAAAAACCTTTTTTCCTGGGGGGCCCCAAATTCCCCACCCCCCCAAAAAAAAAAAAATTACCTGGTCCCCGCCCCCCCCAAAGGGGGGGGCCCCAAACCCCTAAAAAAGGGGGAAAAAAATCCCGGTTTTTCTGGGGGAAAGGGGAACCCTTTATAAGGGAAAAAAAAAAATTTGGGAAGGGTTTCCCTGGTTGGGGGGGATTTTGAGGTTTTCCAAAAAACCCAAACCCCCCAAAAGGAAAAAATTTTTCCCCCCGGGGGGGAAAAAATTAAAAAAAATAAAAAAAAAGGTAAAAGGGAAAGGAAAAGGGGAAAAAATTTTAAATTTTTTTTTTTATAAATTTTTTGGGGGGGGGTTTTTTTTTTTTTTTTTTTTTTTTAAAAAAAAAATTTTTTTTTTTAAAATTTTTTTT
This sequence comes from Penaeus monodon, assembly GCF_015228065.2. Lineage (NCBI taxonomy): Eukaryota > Metazoa > Arthropoda > Malacostraca > Decapoda > Penaeidae > Penaeus > Penaeus monodon. Next base: position 16,156,803 of record NC_051401.1, read on the forward strand.
TTTTTTTTTAAAAAAAAAAAAAAAAAAATTTTTTTGGGTTTTTTTTTTTTTTTTTTTTTTTTTGTGGTGTGTTGTTTGTGTGGTTTTTTTTTTTTTTTTAAAAAAAAAAAAAAAAAAACAAACACCCCCCAAAAAAAAAAAAACAAAACCCCCAAAAAACCCCAAACCCCAAAAAAAAAAAAAAACCCCAAAAAAACCCCCAAAAAAAACCCAAACCCCAAACCCCCAAAAACCCTTTTTTTTAATTTTCCCCTTTTTTTTTTTTCCCCGCCCTTTTTTTTTTTCCCCACCTTTTTTTTTTTCCCTTTTGAAATTTTTCCCTTTTTTTTTTTTTTTTGCTCCCCTTTTAAATTTATTTTTTTTTTTCCCCCCCCCCCCCCAATTCCCCTTTCCCTTTTTTTCCCCCCCCTTATTTTTTTTCCCCTCCTTTTTTTTTTTTTTTTATTTTCTTTTTTCTTTTTTAAACCCCTTTTAACTTTTTCCTCTTTCTTTATCTCCCCCCTCCCTTTTTGGGGGGGCCCCCTTTTTTTTTGCTTTCCTTCTTCCCTTTTTTTTCTTTTTTTATTTTTTTTTTTTTTTTTTTAAAAATAAATAATGTAGTGTGGTGTGTGTGTGTGTGTGTGTGTGTGTGTGTGTGTGTGTGTGTGTGTGTGTGTGTGTGTGTGTGTGTGTGTGTGTGTGTGTGTGTGTGTGTGTGTGTGTGTGTGTGGTATGTTTGCGTGTGAGTATACTTATATAAATTTGGTGAGAGTGAGAGATGAATAGATAGATATTGATATAAATACAAACTACAGACACACTCCTTGTTTGTAGAAAAAAATCAAGAACAAGAAACATAAACGCTTT
>NC_051401.1:16205148-16207648 GCF_015228065.2 Penaeus monodon
CGCCGGCGGCCGGGATGAATGATCGCCTCTAATTGGCTCGTTTGCATGCAAGACACACTGGGATTGGCTCCATCTGAGCAAAGATTGGCGTTAATTGGCTCGTATGTATGTAAGACGCGCGGTGATTGGCTCCAGCTGCCGCATGATGGACGAACTCATAAAGGCCCGAATGGGTACAATAAAACAGTCGTCGCGCTCCACATACTAATAATATGAAGCTCCTGGGCCAGGAAAGCGCGGCGCCACAAGGAGTCGGAAGGTCTAGAATCCAACGGGAAGGAAAGAGCGAAGGAGCCTTAGCAACGAAGGCGGGATAGGCGCTGATACCCCGGCCGCTGATCGCCGCGCTATGAGAGTGTAGGATTGCAACTCGAAAGGACATGTTCATTTGTCGTGCAGGTGATTTGTGGGGCACTTTTCACGACCCTCCCAGAGAATTGTGCTGAGCTGATTATAGCGTCTTAGCTTTTACGAAGAATGGGCGGGAAGAGAGGGCGAGCGCGGGCAGGAAGAAAGGGTTAGACAAAGACAGAGACCAGATTATAACAACTGAGGAGTTAATCTTTAGATCCCGACCTTTTTTTATGATGAAAAAAGCACATTCTTCGGAAATGAGATAAGCAAAAATATTTGCAATCCATTTTTACCCTGAATAAATCTCGACACTGCAAAGTCTGTATATGGAGCAAGAGTATAGGAGAAAAAAATAGAAAGAGAGAGAAAGAGATGAGAGAAAACACTCCGAATAAAAAAAAACACAGAAGAATATCAACAGGTAATTAAAGCCGAAAAAAGGATGAAAAAATCAACACCAACATCCAAACTAAAGGAGAAACCACCTTTGCAATTGCAGAAAGCCCGAAATAACACACACACACACACATTCACTCGTTTTCACACTCACCCCTTCAGAGCTGAAAACAAAGGGTGCAACGAACGTAGGCGCGGTTGCTGCGTAGGGTGCAAAGTGGGTTGGGTACAGACGCTGCCTGACGTATGGTAAACTTCTTTTTTCTCTCAACATGTTTTATTCATGTTTACAGAAAGTGGTTTATTCGTTGTCATTTTCATGGAACGATTTCTGAAGGAATATAGGATGAATGTTTTTAGACAAAGGGGTCGTTGGATGTACACGAAATTTGTAATATGTGATAGGAATGCTGATAACAGTAGAATTAGTATTAGTAATAATAATATTAATAATTATTATTACTGTTATTGTTGTTCTTATGATCATAATTTTATTATTATTATTATTATTATCATTATTATTATTATTATTATTATTATTATTATTATTACTATTATTATTATCATTATTATTATATATTATTATTATATTATTAGTAGTAGTAGTATTATATATTTATATTATATATTAATATATATGATTATCATTATCATTATCAATAAGCATTATTGTTGTATGAATAATCATATATATTGGTATAGTAGTAGTAGAAAGTAGTATCATAATTATCAGTATATGTATTACATATAATAGTTTAAATGATATCTATAAATACTAATTATTGTTGTAATGAGAGATGATCAACTATATGGTATAGTAGATAATAATAATAATAATAATACGATATAATAGAGTAAGTAATAATGTAATGATAATGACTATAATAATAATAATGATGAAATGATATGAAATAAGATAATATATAATGATATAATAATAATAATAATAATATTAAAAATAATAATGATTAATGATAATAATAATGATAGTAATAATTATAATGATTATGATGATAATTATAATGATAATAAGGATAATGATAATCATAAGAAAATAATAATAATGATAATCATAGTAATAAATGATAATATAATATAATAATAATAAATAATAATGATAATAATAATAATAATGGTGAAACTAATAAGGATAATAATAATAATAACAATAATGATAATAATAACGATGATGGTAATAATAACGATGATGATGATAATGACAATAATAAGGATGGTAATAATAACGAAAGTAAAAACTATAATGATAATGACAATAAACAATAACAATGTTGATAATAATAATAACAAAAATTATAGTAACAAGAATAGCAATAATGATAGTCATAATGATGGTAAAGGTAATCACAATGCTAATTCTCCGTGTATAAAAAAAAAATTAAAGACATCCACGCCCAGAACCATCCACCCGCACCTACAAAACCCACACACCCACACAGCTCACACGTCCTCCCAAAGACACCCACATAGACGAATGCAAACGCACACCGACACGCACGCAGACACACACACACACACACATACACACACACACACGCCCCCCCCTCACCCCACCCAACACACACATACGCAACCCCCCCCCCCATACACACACCCCCCCCCCACACACACACACGCACACGCAAACACACTCACGCACGCAGGTTTCACCGTCGAGGCGGCTGTGAATTTTTCATGAAGCCCCAAGTCGACAGCCGCTCTCCTCACTTCTCCCATTTGAAATTTAGATCAC
>NC_051401.1:16211877-16221877 GCF_015228065.2 Penaeus monodon
ACCCTCTAGACAGATGCGAGACACAAGCTCAAGTCAAGATCTAAGATGGATTTTTGGTTCTGACAAAGCAAGTCCACTCCACTCTTAGACAGCTGGTCACATGACATTAAATGTAAAGACTCAATCTCTAACCCAGGAATTTTTGATAAGTGATACAGTGATTCACTGTCAATAGTCGTCCTGCCAAAGCTCAGTTCCTTCAGCGTCTTTGCGTTTTCTTCTACGTATTCTAATATGTGCTTGAAGGTGAGCACGTGATCGGACACTTTCACTCGTCCATCGGAAGGATAGAACCTTTTGTGAATGGCAGACTGGAAAGAGATCTGGCATCCTGCTAGAGAGAGTTTTTTGAGGGGCCCCAAGACCGAGGTGATGCGGGTAAACAGAAGATCTGTCAGGTATCTTGAGCAGGCGAGGTGAAGTCTAGTCACATTCTTCAAGGAAGCTGATAGAAGCTTTCTGTCTTCAGGGTTACTTAGCAAGGTTCCTATTCAAAAATCATTCTTATATTAGTTTGAGTTTACAAAAATGTAATATTTGACAGTATATCATAAAGGTTGACAATCCCTTGGCAAGGAGGAATAAATTACAAAAATGACAAATCATGAAATATTTGATAAAAAAACAACCATGAAATGTAAACTTTTCAAATCAAAGTTCCCTACAGTTACTGATAACTGTAAATCTATTATCTAATTACTCCTCCGTTACTTTACTTCATATCACACACACAAACAAACACACAAACACACACACAAAAAAAAAACAGTGTTATCAACATTTCTAAATGACATGATAATACAAAATACGTTACTCCAATGAAGCTCGCAAACTACAAGGAAAAAATGTACACAAAACGTGCTCTGCTATTTTATTTATGGCATAAATCTAGTGAAATATGTCAAAATCCATAGTCCCATTTACAATGAACTTCCCTCTAACTATAGCCAAGGTATAGAAATATCTCTATGTACTTTTTGTATTCCTAAAGTAGAGAAACCACAACTTAGAAACTTTGATATTAGTTTTAAATTGGAGGTATGCTTTTAACCTCAAAAACAAAAATACTGAAAATCTGTATATACATATTAACAGTACACAAACAATAACAAAATTGATAAAAACATGTGTCATAAAAAAGGAGAAATCATGATAAAAATGATAATAAGCAAAAAATGATGATAAAAAAATGATATTAATTACAAAAAACAATAGCAACAATGATGAGATCAGTGACAATAATGATAATAATGGTGATAATAATGATCAACAGCAACAAAGATAATGCTGATAACAAAGCTACAAACAGAAAAAAAAGTTATGAAAATGATGATGATGATGATTATAATATAAAAAAAACAACAAAAATGATGATGAGGAGGACATTGATAATAATATAATTTGCAACAACAATGATCATCATTATCTTCATTATCATCAACATTATTATCATTCTAATAATAATCATTATTATCACCATTACTATTATCAGCACAATTATTGCCAATATTTTTATCACAATTACAGTGGTAATTACACTGTTTACTGTCATTTTCTTTTGTTAAAATTGTTTGCCTATAGATGCTCCTCGATTGCTCAGCCACCAAGGAGCCAGTTAATAAGTCTGCGTCCTCAGCTGATTTTCCCTTTCCTTGAGTTTTGAGGATTTTTTTTTCTAATGCTATTAGTATCAATGTTGTTATATAATATTATGTTATTAACAATACTAATAGCAATAAAAATAAAATAAAAATTCATTCTAAAAATAATGGAAAAGGATAAACAGGCGGGCCAAGTAGAACTAGGGATTGACTCCTTGGTAAGTCAGCACTTGAGCAGCCATCTTGTGTAAAGAAACTCAATAAACATGAAGACAGTAGACATGGCATGTATTCTTGCTAACCTGTCAACAGTGGTTAAAAAGAAACACAGATATGGTTTCCTAATGAATAAAGATGTTCTACCTGTCATGAGGATGTGGGCCAAGCCATCAAATCTGAGTTCCTCTAACTGAGTACACTGCTGCAGCAAGCTGATAAAGTCACGCTCTACAAGGTCAGCACTTAGGAGTTTCAGGGTCTTGACCTTGTTGGAGACTTTGCTCCACAGGTCAGAAAACCTGCCCTTCATACTAAGGTCAACTTCCTGCAAGGAGAAGAAGGGGAAATTTGGAAAGAGGTTTTTCTCTTCATGTCAGACTAGGAAGAGGGAAAAGCTTGACAAGAGTAGGACTACGGGAAAATTCTAATGTACAAACAGTGGAATAATATCAAGATCAATCAACAGCTCTTTTGAAACTACTACCTGATCTAGCAAGGATGTAGACACTAAATAGTAAAAAGAGAGATTCTAATGAATGATACACTACCAACTAAGACATGATAAGGTCATGTAGGATACAAATGCAATACAGGCTATGTTTAAGCATATGCATGATATAGATATATACATAAGAATAAGATTTGATGACATATGAGTAAAACAGAAGTGAAGCAGAATGAGGCATAGTCTATGCAAATAAATAACTACTACCTGAAATTCAAGTTTATTTACATTTATTTACAAATCTATAGAATCTTAAAGAAAAGTACACTGAAAAGAATAAAGATTTTGATGATGCACAATGGCACAACAGAAAGATGGTACTCATGCTAACATAATTCAATAATGTCTGATAGTATGGTATCTACAAACACTAAATAAATACATATTTGCTGTTTGTGTGCATGTATAAATATATATATAAACTTCAAATATAAATAAAATAGCATATAAATAAATACACAAATATTTAAATATATAAACAAATAAATACACAGATATTCATTATATTCATATATGTATATGTGTGTGTGTATGTATGTATGTATGTATGTATGTATGTATGTATGATGTATGATATAATGAATATCTGTGTATTTATTTGTTTATATATATTAAATATTTGTGTATTTATTTATATGCTATTTTATATATATTTGAAGTTATATATAATAATTTATACATGCACACAAACAGCAAATATGTATTTATTTAGTGTTTGTAGATACCATACTATCAGACATTATTAAAATTATGTTACATGAGTACCATCTTTTCTGTTGGCCATTGTGCATCATCAAATTCTTTATTCTTTTCAGTGACTTTTCTTTAAGATTCTATAGATTTGTTAAATAAAATGTAAATACACTTGAATTTTCAGTAGTAGTATTTATTTTGCATAGACTATCCTCATTCCTGCTGTCACTTCTGTTTTACTCATATGTCTCAAATCTTATTCTTACGTATATATCTTATATCATGCTCATATGCTTAAACATAGCCTGTATTTGCATTTGTATCCTACCATGACCCTTACATGTCTTAGTTGGTAATGTTATCATTCATTAAATCTCTCTTGTTACATATTTAGTGTCACAAATTCCTTGCTAGATCAGGTAGTAGTTTTTTTTCAAAGAGCTGTTGATTGATCTTTGATATTATTCCACTGTTTGTACATTAGAATTTCCCCCGTAGTCCTACTCTTGGTCAAGCTTTTTCCTCTTACCCTAGTCTGACATGAAGAGAAAAAACCTCTTTCCAAATTTCCCCTTCTTCTCCTTAGCAAGGAAGTTGACCTGAGTATGAAGGGCAGTTTTTCTGACCTGTGGGAGCAAAGTCTCCAACAAGGTCCAAGACCCTGAAACTCCTAAGTGCTGACCTTGTAAAGCGTGACTTTATCAGCTTGCTGCAGCAAGTTGTACTCGGTTAGAGGAACTCAGATTTGATGGCTTGGCCCCCACCCTCCTCATGGACAGGTAGAAAACATCTTTTATTTCATGAGGAAACCATAATTGGTTTCTTTTTAACGCACTGTTGACGAGTTAGCAAGAATACATGCCATGTCTACTGTCCTTCATGTTTTATTGGAAAAAGGGGTTTCTTTTACACAAGATGGCTGGCTCAAGGGCTTGACTTACCAGGAGTCCAATCCCCTAGTTCTACTTGGCCCGCCTGTTTAGCCTTTCCATTATTTTTAGAATGAATTTTTATTTTATTTTATTCTAGTAGTATTCTTAATAACATAATAATTATAATACACAACATTGATATCTAATAGCATTAGAAAAAAAAATCCTCAAACTCAAGAAATGGAAAATCAGCTGAGGACGAAGACTTATTAACTGCTCCTTGGTGGCTGAGCAATCGAGCATCCTATAGGCAAACATTTTAACAAAAGAACAATGACGTAACCGTTGTAATTACCACTGTACTTGTGATAAAAATATTGCAAATACAATTGTGCCTGATAAATAGTAATGGTGATAATAATGAATTCTAATTAGAATGTAAATGATTATAATGCAGATAAATGATGATCATTGTTGTTTGCAAAGTGATAGTATTTATGATCAATGTCCTCCCTCATCATCATTTTTTGTTGTTTTTTTATATATAAATCATCATCACATCATTTTTTCATAACATTTTTTTTTCCTGTTTGTAGCTTTGTTATCAGCATATCTTTGTTTTGCTGGTTGAATCATTATTATCACCATTATTTATTATTGTCACTGATCTCATCATTGTTGCTATTGTTTTTTTTTTGTAATTAATATCATTTTTTTAATTCATCTTTTTGCTTATTATCAGTTTTTTATCATGATTTTTCCTCCTTTTTTTATGACACAAGTTTTTTATCAATTTTTGTTTATTGTTTGTGTACTGTTTGAATATGTATATAAAGATTTTTCAGTATTTTTGTTTTTTGAGGTAAAAGCATACCTCCAGGTTTTAAACTAATATCAAAGTTTTCTAAGTTTGGTTTCTCTACTTTAGGATATACAAAAAGTCAACATAGAGATATTTCTATACCTTGGCTATAGTTAGAGGGAAGATTTCAGTGTAAAATGGGACTATGGATTTTGACATATTTCACTAGATTTTATGCCATAAATAAAAATAGGCATAGCACGTTTTGTGTACAATTTTTTCCTTGTGTTTGCGAGCTTCATTGTAGTAACGTAAATTTTTGTATGATCATTGTCATTTAGAAATGGTTGATAAACACTGTTTTTTTTTTTGTGTGTGTGTGTGTGTGTTGTTTGTGTGTGTGATATGAAGTAAAGTACGAGGAGTAATTAGATAAATAGATTTACAGTTATCAGTAACTGTAGGACTTTGATTTGAAAAGTTTACATTTCTGGTTTGTTTTTTTTATCAAATATTCAAATGATTTGGCATTTTTGGTAATTTATTTCTCCTTGCCAAGGGATTGTACAACCTTTATGATATCCGTCAAAATATTACATTTTGTAAACTCAACTAAATATGAGAATGATTTGAATAGGAACCTGCTAAGTACCCTGAAGACAGAAAAGCCTTCTATCAGCTTCCTTGAAGACTGTAGACTAGACTTCACCTCGCCTGCTACAAGATACCCTGAGACAGATCTTCTGTTCCCGCATCACCGCGTCTTGGGGCCCACCTCAAAAAACTCTCTCTAGCAGGATTCCAGATCTCTTTCCAGTCTTGCCATTTCACAAAAGGTTCTATCCTTCCGATGGACGCGTGAAAGTGTCCGATCACTGTGCCTCACCTTCAAAGCACATATTAAGAATCGTAGAAGAAAACGCAAAAGCGCTGAGGACTGAGCTTTGGCAGGACGAACTATTGCAGTGAATCACTGGAAATCACTTTATCAAAATTCCCTGGGTTAGAGATTTGAGTCTTTTTACATTTTAATGTCAGGTGCCCAGCTGTCTAAGAGTGGAGTGGACTTGCTTTGTCAGAACCAAAAATCCATCTTAGATCTTGACTTGAGCTTGTGTTCTCGCATGACAGACTTGGCAGTGCTCTCTGTGTGTCAGCATCTTACCCATATCAAGAAGCTAAATCTCCGTAGATGTCAAGGAATTACTGAGGTGAGGTCACTCACTTTGTTTTTGTAAATTTGTCTTTTTTTTTTTTTTTTTTTTTTTTTTTTTTGTTATATTGAGACATCACTGCAGCTAATTAGAATATATTGAATTTCACTTTGTCTCATTATATCTAAAATTAAACACCTGTCCATCATAAGATTTTTTTTTTATGTAACTCTTTTCACCTCAAGATAAAATCATGTTTTGTGCAAAACATGAAATGATATTTTATTGCAGAATGGTATCAGAGCATTAAGACAGCTGAAGCACCTTGAGGAGCTGAACATTTCCCACCTCGATGCAGTCACCTCTGAGAGTGTTGAGGAAGCCCTTGGCAAGGAGCCCCGTCCCAGTTTGAAGTTACTCAATGTTGCCTCACTGCCACTCAGCTGGAAGGCAGTCGTGAATATAGCAGCATCACTGCCGAACCTGACTTTCCTAGATGTATCAATGTGCACTGGAGGAATCAATGATAAAGTGTACAGGTGAGAGGATGAGTAAAGAATATTATGACTTGCAAATTTTCATTATTCATTATTATCATATTTATCAGCAGTAGTAAAGCAGCTCATAACTTACTATTGTCAACATTGTAAGTAGACCTGATAATTTTACATTTGGTTATGATTGAAATTTTATATATATTGTTGCTTCATAATATAATATTTAACCCTTTGCCAACGGGTGGCATGTACGCACATGCCCATGGGCAATGGCCGGGCGATCTGCCGGGGCATGTAACGTACATACCATGGTGTATGCATGGACATGCATGAGTTTTTTTTGTTTGCAATCACTGCAAAATATTATTTTTCTTCCCAACTGAAAGTGTGATTAAAGTCATTTTAATAACTTTCTCATGTTTAATATTGCAAAAAAAAAAAAAATACAACAAACTGACAATTTTCAACTCCATGTCACACACGGCTTATTTTTATTCAGACTATTGACCGAAATAATGAATCAACTAGGAGGCTATATAACAACAAAAATATCCTTCCAAGTCTCGATTTACAACTGTGAATATGGCACGTAGAAGTACTTTAGAAAATAATGAAAACTGAAAAATACAACATATGCTCGTAGTATTACGAAGAAACGGCAAGGGATGCTGGTATTTGGCATGAGTGGTCGCGCATGCTAGGGCGACGATATAAATTTTTTTTCTGTTTTGCTATTTTCCAAAGCCTGTATTTGTCATTTGAACATGGAGGACCAGAATAGGTTGTTTAGGATGGAAATATTGTCTTCCCAGAAGGCAGTGCTCTTCCAGCCATGGCTCATGGATGGTACATTCTGCTCTTATTTACAAGTGGAAATAATGCAAGAGGCCCTTCCTAATTACCCACTTAATCTTCCTCCAAGAACTTTGTGCACTCATGGAAAGTTATTCCCATTAACCTGGCCTTCAACCAAATTTTTCTTGATGCCACATTCCCAATCACTCTGGCCCTCAGCCAGATTTTTCTGTGATGGCAGTTTCCATTGTCCTAGCCCACAGCCAGATTTTTTCATGATGTGATGGTCACATCACCCAAATCCAATGGGTTAAGTAAAGATACATAACTTAATCTGTTCAACCATTATAACACAAGGAAGTTTCTTAACAGGCAATCTGCAAGTCTCTAAATAAGCTCCAGACCTTAAACCTAAGTGGATGTACTGCAGTGACAGACATTGGACTTGCTGGTCATGGGCTTGGTCAGCAAGAACCGGTGCCCGATATAGGGACAGGCCCCTGTCGCTTGAAAATCTTGGTGTGCGGAATAGAGGTAGGCCTTTACCTGTTAAAAGTTAACTGATGTTTCATGTGATGCTTGCATGTCAGTATTTAACATGTGTAAATATGTATATATTGTTTGTTTGTTTGTGTTTAGTTTAGACATTTTCATGTCAGAGTCTTCAGATATTCTTTTCCACTGAAATTTGAAGTAATACAATAAAAGTCTCAACCAACACTAAACAGACTTTCTAAACAAGGATTGCATACAATTGAAGGTAAAAAAACACACAAAAAAAAAAAAAAAAAAAAAATGCTATATATATATATATATATATTTTTAGACATACTAATGCTAAGCACAATCTAACCAGTGTGAAACCATGCTTTATGATTTTTAAGCACACTAATATGTCATAAATTGCTTAACCGAGCTTAGAATTTAATTCTTCCTTACTTCTGTTATAGATCCTTTTAAAGTCCCTCTAGGCTCGAAGGCAGAGCAAGTGATCCGTAAAGAAGCTGAGGTTAAGAAGTACTTGAAGGAAAATTTAGAACAGATTGTGAACTCTACTGAATTTGGGTTGGGTAATCTCACAGGTACAGGAATAAATATTGTTTAAATGTCATGTTTTACTTACTTTTTACTTTTTTTTTATATACTAGTCTGTGTACAAATGTTTGAACTTGAGTATTATCATCACTTCTATCATGATATTGACTCTGCTTTCTGAGTTTCTTGTGTTTCAAGTTCATTTCCTGTAAGACTTGAGCAGAAGGGTATAATGTTAAATGTAATCATTTTTGCTTTATTAATTTGATTGAAGTAAATTATATGCATGAAATGAATCAGCTTATCAAACTCTTTCCTTTCTATGTGCACAGGGTTACGGGAGTTGAACCTATGTGGCTGTATAAAAGTGACAGACATCACCCTGACCCATGCTTTACACCTGCAAGAACTACAGTACTTAAATCTCTCACACTGCCAAGCGGTTTGTAGATTCTGATATTATTATATTATTACCAAATCTTTGACAACGCAGATCTTTGCTTATGTTTTCAAATACTGAATATATCATTTATCCATCCCTAGCCTTCCACAAAAGTCTGAAGTTATTTCTAGTTGTGGAGTTTTGTCTTACCTCTGTGTGACCTATCAGATCCTAATTTCAATGACAGGTAGGGGAGGAAGGTCTTATAAACTTAGCACACCAGTGCCCCAGTTTGGAAGTTCTCATGCTAGTAGACTGTGGCCAGACAACCGATCAAGTGATCCTGGTCCTTTCACATCACCTGAAGCGTATTAAGACGCTGGATCTACAGGTATCTATATCCTTTATTCTTTTTCTTTTTCTTTTCCTCTTCTTCTCATTCTATTCTGCTACCTTCCATTTTTCTTCTAACAACTTTTCATCTCTTTTACTTCTTTTTATGCATCAGCATTTACCAGATAAGAGATTGTTATTGATAAGGGGACTGATTAGTATATGTAGTCTCTCTGTATATATGTGTATGTACTGTGTGTTTAGCCCATGTTCCTTATATGCATAAGTGATGTATTATATAAAGAAAAGTATGATACAAAACTCTCTAATACTTTCTACAGCGTTGCTTTAAGCTGACGGATGATGCTCTGGACTCCCTGAGCAATTGGCACAACTCTCCAGTACTTAGATGTGAGTGGCTGTGAGAAGATGAGTCTGGAGCAAGTCCGTCTTGTCCAGGAGAGGATCCCTCGGCTTCACAACCTGCACCACCGTGGTGTCAAGGAAAAGAACCCTTCAGATGAAGACCCAAAGGACTGGCCTTCACAAAGTGCAAAAATTCCCCCTCCTCCTCCTCTGCTGTCCAAGCTTAAGAAGAAAGTAATACGGAGATAGTGGCATATGGAGGAAGTGTGACTTGCAACCAGTGACATTAAAAAGAGAAGAATCAGAATTGTGTGTTCTAGTTTGTTGGTGTTTGTGTGTGTTATAATGCTGAAAATGATTACAAGGGAAAGGGTTGAAGATAATATTTTATATTTTGGAATAGAGATTCTTGTATTGATTTTATCATTGTGCTCAGGACTTTTGCATATATTATTATATATCTGTTGCGTGTGTGTGTGGTGTGGTGGTGTGTGTGTGTGTGTTGTGTGGTGTGTGTGTGTGTGTGTGTGTGTGTGTGGGGGTGTGTTGGTGTGTGTGTGTGTGTGTGTGTGTGTGTGTGTGTGTGTGTGTGTGTGTGTGTGTGTGTGTGTGTGTGTGTGTGTGTGTGTGTGTGTGTGTGTGGTGTGTGTGTGTGTGTGTGTGTGCACAGATATACATATATTCATAGATACATATGCACTTATTTATTTATTAATCTATTCAATCATTCATTCATATATAAACGC
>NC_051401.1:16223182-16227823 GCF_015228065.2 Penaeus monodon
GTTATAAAAAAACCCCAAATGTTTCAATTTTTTTCAACTTCCCTTTGGGCCTTCCCTTATCCATTTCCAACAAAATCTGCATAAAAAAAATCACTTCATAAATATATATACTTAACGGAATATATATTTTTCCAGCTAATAACAACTTCCCTATTTCCTTAATTATGTTGTAGTTTGTAATTGGTGTTATATTAAGCTGGTTCTAAATTGATAAGATGAGAAATAACCAGAAGCCTACCACCTTTTATAGTCTTAAATAAAAATAAATTTCTGCCAGCACAAACTGGGAACTTTTTTGCATTAGTTCATTAAGGATCACCAGCCTTCTATTGCAAATATGATTTCCAATAAGTGTGTACCATAAGACAGAATAAAAAAGACTTAAATAAGATGTATGAAAGTATATGAAAACAATTTACTTTCCACAGGTTTATTTACGGAATATTAACAGATATAAATATTTCATCTTCTATAAAGAGTCAACATTACCACTGTTGTTGCACCTTTCCAGCACCTTTTTTAGTATCTAAAATAGTCATGCTTTAAGTAGATCAGTATAGAATCCTTCTGAATGTCAATTTTAAAATCTTCTGAGTTACATAATGTACATATGGATTATATCTGAGATTTTGTGGATTAACATGAGTACATTTTACTGTATTAACTTTTAAAAATCTGTTAAAGAATCTTCTACGATTCTTAAATATTCTGACTAGATGGTTTTAAACATGAAATCATGCATAATTATTAAAAACAATACAAATAGGAAACCTATAAAAATTTATTTTTTAAAATAGGGTTAATTATCAAATAACTTTTAAAATAAAAAAAACTTATTGTTTTTTTTTACTCATAAAGGCACTTAATTTAGAAAGTATTTTCAGTGAAAATTAAAAAGCTACAGAAATTCCCCCTCTAAATTGTGCCTCTTACTAAAAAATGCTTTTTCGGATATTTTTTTTTCAAATCAAAAATAAATTAAAGTTTTTTCAGCCCCCTTTTCTTTTCCCCGGGCAAAAAAACCCCCTTTCAAAAACAAAAAAAAAAAACCCCAAAATTTAAAATAAAAAAATACACCCACAAAAAATTATTATAATATTACCATATAAATATAATATTATATATATTATTTTAAAAAAATTATATAATTAATTTAATATAATTATATAATTATATAATATAAAATTATTTTAATTTAAAATAAAAACCCACAACACCACCACACCAACAACACACCAAAACCCCAAACCCCAAAACAAAACCCCACCACATGCATAACCAGAACAACCATATCCCAAACAAACCAAAAAAAACACCAAACCACACCAACGGCCCACCACCCCCAACCCCCAACCCCCCCAAACACACCCAAACCCACACCCACACACCCAAACCCCCCCCACCAACACACCCACCACAAACCCCCAACCAACACCCCAACACACACCCCAAACCCACAAACACAACCACCCACACACCCACACACACGCACACAACCCAAACCCACACACACACACACACAAAAAAAAACAACCCACCACCCACCACACCCCAAAACCCAGGCCCACCCCCACCAACTTTAAAATAATTTCCATTTGGAATTGGCCTTACTTTATTTCTGACAAAAGAATAGTTGGAACTGCCATTTTTAAAAAGAAATTAATTACACTTTCAAACATTCCCACTACATTTTTTTGGACTAAATAATATTTTATATAAATATTATAATTATTATATAATAATATATATATATTATATAATATAATATAATATATATATATATAATATATTTTATTATATTTATATTTTTACGTTTGGTTGGTGTGGTTGGTTTGTGTGGTGTTTGTGTGTGTGTGGGGGTGTTTTGTGGTGTTTTGGTGGTGTGTGTTGTTGGTTGGGTTGGGGTGGTGGGGGTTTGTGGGTGTGTTTTTGTGTTGGGGTGTGGTTGTTGTGGTGTGTGTGTATGAAATATATTTTATTTTAAATATTATAATATATTATAAAATATATATAAAAATATATATATATTAATTATATATATATAATATTATAATATATATTATAAACACATACAATATATATTATACACATATGTAAAATATAGGCATATATTAAAAAAAATGTTATATTTTAAATTTTTAGTAATATTTTAACATATGTTATATAATTGTTAAATATATATTGGGTGTTATATAAAATTTTATTATAAAAAAGAAATATAGGAAAATATAATGTTTTTTGTTTTTATGAAATTTGTACATCCCCATATAAATATTAATATTATATATATTTATATTAATATATAATATATATTTTTATATTATATAATATTATATATAAATATATTAATTATATATATATTTAAAAATATAAATATAACATTTTAAATATTATCCCATATAATATTAAAACATATTAATAAATTACATAATATATATAAAACATATATAATACAAATATATTAATTACTATAATTTAATATATTACATAAATAATAATATTATATATATCTTATATATATTAATATATATATATTAATTATTTATATATATTAATATATTTATATAATATATATATATAAATAATGTATGTATATTATTATGTATTTGATATTATATATTATATATTACCCATAATTATTAATAATATAACTTTAATATAAATTATATATATACATTACATATATATTATACATACAATAATATATAATATATAATTATATTAATTATATAATTTATGTTATTATTATATGTAATAATTTAATATAATTATATATATATATAGGGGAAAATTTTTATAAAATTGGTTTTAATTTATATGTGTTTTATATTATGTAAAAATTTATAAAATTGTAAATATAATATTTTTATATTAATTGTATATAAATTAATATTATTATATAAAAATTTTAATTATATAATTAAAAAATTTAAAATTAAAATTTTTAAAATTAAATATAATATATAATATATATTATATTTTAAATAATATTAATTTTAATATATATATTTTATTAAAAATTATATAAAAAATTTAAATATATTATAATATTTTTTTAATATATTTTTAATATTAATTATATATAATATATAAATAAAATTAATATCAAAAATTTATAAATAATATTATTTTATTTTATATTATAAAATTTATATATATAAATTTTATATATTATTGTGTGGGGGGGTTGTGTGGGGTTTGTGGTGTGGTTGGGGTGGGGTGGTGGGGTGGGGGGGTTGGGTTGTGTTGTGTGGGTTGGGGGTGTTTGGTTTGTTGGGTGTGGGGGGTTTGTGTGTGGTGTGGTTGGGGGTTGTGTGGTGTTTGTTTATTAAAAATATTGCACAAAAGGGTGCCTATTGCAATGTTTTTTTTTTTTCATGTTCCTTTTAATAATGCTTTATAATATTGGTTTTTTCTCACCCTTTTGTCATGTATGCCAAAAGCTATTGGGGAAACTTTTTTTTTTGATTTAAAAAAAAAAAATATTTTTCTCTAGCTAAAAGTTTTTTTTATCACAATAAGAAAAAAAAAACAATAAGGGAAAAAAGAATAAAACTTTTTTTTTTTTTTTTAAATTTGAATTTTTTTTGTTTTTTCTTTTTCCTTCAATTTAATCCAATTCAGTTAAACCGGGAAAAAAGGGTTTCCCCACTTTATTTACAGAAGAAAATTCGGATAATTTATTTCAACAAAAAAATACAAAAAAAAATAAAATGTAAGGAGAAAAAAAAACCAATTTTTAAAAATTTAAAATTATATTAGTGTGGTCCCAAATTTTACATGCATGGCCAACCAACCCACAACCCCCCAACCCCCACACCACACACCCCACACACCCCAACCCAACACACAACACACACCACCAAAACACACAAAACACCACCAACACACCACACACACAACCCCAAACACCCACAAAAACCACAACACCACCAACACCACAAAAAAAAAAAACCCCCACACCCACACCACAAAAAACCCCAAACCACACCCAATTTTGCATGCCAACATTACACCACAATGCTAAACCTCCACATCAAAAAAACAAAAAAACACAACACCACACCACAACCCACACACCAACACAACACCACAAACAACAACAACACACACACACACCACCACAAAACACACCAACACCAACCCACACCCAACACAACCCCAACACATTGCCCCCACACCCAAAAAAAAAAAACCAAAACCACAACCACACAACACCACCCCAACCCCACCACCCCCAACAACAACCCCCCCACCACAAAACCCAACAACCCACCCAAAAACCCCACAACACACCCCACAACACCCACCCCCCACACCCCACACACACCACCCACCACCCCCCCAACCAACACCACAACATTTTTGGCCGAACTCCCACTTTCCAAAAAAAAAAACAAAACAACACACCCCACCCACACAACCCCACAACACAACCCCACAACACACACACCCCCCACCAAAACACCACCCCAACCCCACCACCCCACCAAACAAAAAACCCACCCCACACACACCACACCCACACCACCACCCCCAACAAACCCCAAACAAAAACACCCCACCACACACCCAACCAAAAAAAAAAAAAAAAAAAAAAAAAAAAAAAAAAAAAAAAAAAAAAAAAAAAAAAAAAAAAAA
>NC_051401.1:16242494-16248728 GCF_015228065.2 Penaeus monodon
TATATAAATATATATATTATAATATATATATGGTAAAAACACTCCTCCGTTTGATATTTGGTAGGAATCCCCACAATGAAAAATCTAGATTTATTAAATAAATTTTTCAGTTTCAAAATCCACCGGTTTCCCATCTTTGGTTGAAGGGGAAAAGGGGGAATTAGTGTGTTAAAAAGAGGGGGAGTTGAGGAAGACGAAGGAAGCGAAGGGGGGCAAGTCGGGGATTTGGGGGGAGGGTTCTGGGATAAGGAGAAGCGGAGAATGTGGGAACGAGGAGACTATCGGCCCAGGAGAAAAGCCGCTGTTCACATTAGCAGCAACTTTATTAATGAGGATTCGCACCAGTCTGCGGACGTGGACATCAGCGGAAGGAAAAGCAATTCGCGCCGCTGACCGTCCATCTGATGCTGTGTCCGCTGATGGCAGAGGCGTTGTTGTGTGTCCCCTGGTATACAGCGTACTTCTGTTGAGACAGGATGATTATGAGACTGGCACCTGTCTCGTCGAAAATATTCTTATCACAGGAGCACAGAACGAATAAGTGGTCCACCCTCAAGGTGAGGGAGTGAGTGGTATGGACCAGGTTGCGACGGAGAGTGTTCACCTGGCGAAAGAGCCAGCCTGCAGTTGGGGGTGAAGAGGGCGACGATAGAGTAGACCTTAGTGTAGGGCAGGCTGAGGAAGGGCTAGGTGAGGAGTCTTTTAGGAGAGGAGTCCGTGGTAGAAAGTACACTGTGCCTGGATAACGCAACGTCTAGAACATGATGAGCGTAGCCCAGTTGGAGAACAACGCGGCAGGAAGTCGATCTCTCCATCCAGGTACTGGGGGTCACAGATACGGAGGGCGCGGGGGAACACCGCGTGGCATATCCTTTCTTTACATGGAGATGATGGTATAGAAGTGTATTTCGACCTCTATGAAATGGGCTTTCCTGTATATGGAGAAGATTGGTCAGCAGCGCGATGAACTAGGTGTCAAGAATGGAACTTATTGTCACCTCCCATTCCACCTTTAAACGGATGGAAGGAGAGAGAGGAGTTCAGCTGCGTCCAGGAAATCCTGAACAAGGCTGGGTCTGAAGGCCCGAGATGCAAGACGTCATCGACATACCTCAGCCAACCGACGGCCAGAGATGGAAGGGAGAACTCAGATCGAGAATTCATGAACAGATTTACCAAGCTGGAGGAGAGTGGAGAGCCATGGCAACCCGAACGTTTGAAAGCAGAAGCGACCCCGCAAGGAAAGAAACTTAGACTCCACGCAAACAGACGATCCCAGCTTGAGTTAAGCCGTCGGTGGGCAGAGGAGGACGAGGGATCCTCTGCGGAGAGGCCCCTCTGGAGGAAAGCGAGGATGTTATCAAACGAGACCTTGGTGAACAGAAGGTCGACATCCAAGCTCATCATGATCGCTGGCGAGACACCACAGACACGGGAGATGAAATCCTGAGAATGGCGGATGTGTTTCACCGATTCCCCGGGAGAAGATGCTGGCGCAGAGGCACAGGTCAGCTTATGGGTTTTAGAGCCCAAGAAATGAGTGAGTCGAGGGTTAAACCTCTGGTAGAGATTCACCAGCTATCCTCTTTCAGGCGACGGTGGAAGTTAGTAACAGCAGATACGTTTTCAGGGGTGTAGCTGTTCAGAGAGCATAGGTAGAGACGTTGATCCAACAGGTCCCCGGGGCTTCTGCAGGTAGAGCACGGTCGAGGACCACCACCGAGTTGCCCTTGTCAGAAGTCAAGATGGTGCCATACCGCGGCGCAGTGCATTTGAGGGCTCCGGTACCGCATGGGAATGCAATGATACGATAGAGGGATAGATGACTTCGAGGTCATGAATTAAAGCCCACGAAGGAACAGACATCGGACAATGAGTTCCTTATGAGAGTAGATGGAGACGGTTAATGGATGACATACATGGTCGATGGAGGAGGTGAGTGAGGTGAGGGCGGAGAGCAAGGAAAGACCGAGAGCCAGTGAGTTTGTCTGGTGAGGGGTCCAGGGACCAGGGAGATGGGTTGTTGACAGTGTCGGTGCGGGAGAAAGGACCAAGGACTGCGGGCTGGAGGAGTTTCTGGGGAGAGAGAGAGTGCCGTGGGTGGTGGAGAGGGCCCGTAAGAAATAAGCAACGTCTGCCTACTGATCATGGGGATCCGCTCCTTCATAAGTCCGAACGTCTCGTGAACGATAGAACGACATCGAGGATCGTTCAAGGAGGAGAAGGCGTGCTAGTCCCGGAAAGAGGAGATCCTTCATTTGGAATGTTTCAGTACTTAGAAGATCAAGGAACAGCCTGCTCCTCGAGGCAGTCACTTGAGGAAGAAACGAAGTTGGGTTTGCATGGTTTTTCTACCACACACACACACATATTGTATATATATATTATATAAATTAATATATAGATATATATATATATATATATATATATAATATATATATATATATATATATAATATATATATATAGTAATTATATATATATATTTATACTATAGTATTATATAGTATTATATATATATACGTTTGTGTGTGTGTGTGTGTGTGTGTGTTGTGTGTGTGTTGTGTGTGTCTATGTGTTGTTATGTGTGTGCTGATGTGTGTGTGTGTGTGTGTGTGTGTGTGTGTTTTGGTGTGTGTGGGGTGTGTGCGTGTTGTGGTGTGTGTATGTATGTAATCATTTATTTTATTTATTTTATTTATCTTAATGTATTACACAACACACACACACTACACACACACCCACACAGATCAATCACACACACACACACACCCCACACACCATATAGCACCACACAATAGATATATATAATTATATAATATATTATATATATAATTATTATATATATATATACATATATATATATAATTATGCATATATAAATGTATATATATATATATATATGTATGTATACACACACACACTACACACACACACACACACGACACACACACACAATACACACCACACACACACCACACACCACACAAAAGACACAGCACACCACACACACAGACACCACACACACATACATACCACACAACCCATAGATAGATATATAGATATATATATATATCATATCATATTATATATATATATATACATATATTACGTATTTCTTTTGTCATAATTTCGTTTTGTTTAGATTGCAGGTTTTTCTACCATAGTAGCAACACGATAAAGTGTTTAACATTCATATAGAGAATTATATATATATATATCTATATATAATATTAT
Organism: Penaeus monodon; assembly: GCF_015228065.2. NCBI lineage: Eukaryota > Metazoa > Arthropoda > Malacostraca > Decapoda > Penaeidae > Penaeus > Penaeus monodon. Next base: position 16,245,731 of record NC_051401.1, read on the forward strand.
ATATATATATACTATATCATATATATAGATATATATATATCTATATATATATATATGCTACTAACAATATTATTGTTCTTTTATATGACCATTGTCACCTTATTACTGAATTATAATTACCATCATTGTTATTGATATCTATACAATGATAATAACATATCATAAATGATAAGTAAATATAATGATACTGATAATGATTATGATAATAAATAATAATAATACATAATAATAATATGATAATAATGAATAATCAATACTATATAATAATATGATAATCATAGTCAAATTGATATACTGCTAATAATCTACATCATGATAATAATCGCTACTAATAATACTAAATAACCTACTCTCATAATAATCCAAATAATAATAATGATAATGGATAATAATCTATAATATAATAGTACTAATGATCATGATACCATAACCATAATAATTATAAGATAATACTGATAATAAACGGTTTATCCGTCATAATAGAACAATAATGATATACTGATAAGATATAATAATGAAATGTTAATAATAATTTAATAAATATAATAATTAATTTGATATTAACTATAATAAGCATGGTGATCATAATGATAAGGACGACAATACTAATAGTTTGTTGTCAAATTGATAACTTTAAAGATAATAATGATGTGAAGATAAGTAGACTATTGGTGTTGGTAACTGTGTGTGATCACTTAATCAAACTTTCTCGGTGTGAGAGTACTTAGTTAATAGAAAGTCTCTCTATTATGTTCATAACTGTCTATATATAGTAAAGTGAGCATATTATAGATCATATATAATCATGATACTACTAATAATAATAATGATGAAATAATAATGAGTAATAATAATAATATAATTAATAATATAATAATAATAATAAATAATATAGTATAATTAAAATAATAATATAATAATAATAATAATACATAATAATAATAATAATAATAATATACTGATGACGAATTATGATAGTAATAATAATTAATCATATCATACAATAGCAATAATGATACGTATATAAAGATAACAGCAAAACTAGAATGCTAGATCTAGCTAACACAATGCGATCAAAAATAATATCAAATCGGGTTAAAGAAAAACAATGAAACAATATCATAGAATTATTGTTTTTTACGTGTCCCTTCGAATCTATAACATATAAGCAAATGAAAACTACATATCAAGAATAACAACCTAAGAAAGTAAGAGGATCAAAAAGCGGTAAGAGAGCCCTAACCCCCCAAAAACAGAAAAAGATAGAGAGAAAAAAGAGAGAAAAAGAGAGAGAGAGAGAGAGTAGAAAAGAGAGAAAAGGGAGAGAGAAGAAGAAACAAAAAAAACCTGAACATCATCTCCCACGAAGACTTCTCACTTTACGATGGTAATAGCAAACTATTCCATTCAGCGTATCTCCAACAGCACAGAGAGAGCCGCGCAAAATATGAAACTTCTATCGGTGTGAAATCTGAAAGTTGGCTATGGGACGGTTCTGTGTATATTTGTGTGTAGGTTGTTAATGCAGTTTGTTGACGGATGGCCAGTGTGATCAGCTGCTTGTAACAGATCTTGTCTCTCTGGGGGCGGGAGTGGGAGGTGAGACGTGGGTACTGGTGGCTTGGTGCATTCGCGTAAGTGTAGCTTTGTTGAGAGTGTGTGTGTGTGTGTGTGTGTGTGTGATGGGTGTGTTGTTTATCTGTTAAATGAGTGTGTCGTGTGAATGTGTGGTAATTGAGTGTGTTATGTGAGTGTGTGTTAAATGAGTGTGTTGTGTGAGTGTGTGTCAAATCAATGTTTTGTGCATGTGTTAAATGAATGTGTGTTTAATGGTTTGGAGTTTGAGTGTAGTGTGAGGGTGTAAGAGGGTGTGAGCTTTGTGTGCTAAATGAGTGTATTGTGTGAGCACGTTTGGGAGTGTTTGGGTGTTTGAGTGTGTATATAACATGTGTTGCGAAAGATATTATGTTATGCTTTTATGGCTGATAGTGCAATACCAAAGGTCGTAAAATATGTTAAAATAATAATAATTATTATTATAAACACATTTCCTCATGAACAGTTGGTAAAGACATTCTAACATTATTCAGAATGTTATTAGGAACTATTATTACTCATTTAAACAATAAGAAAACCAAATAGACGAGAACTTTGATAGGAATAAAGACACAACGCCCTCCCGCCTCACCGCGGCGTCAATCAAATGAATAAAAATCCCTCTAGAAATAGATTTTTTAAAATCTGCAAATCATATCTTCATGGCCTTTTATTGAGCCAGGAAGCTGTATGAGCAACAAACAAATTCACACCTACACTTGTTATGAGAACGCGATACACTTGTTATAATATTGCGATACACTTGTTATAAGATTGCGATACACTTGTTATAAGATTGCGATACACTTGTTGTAAGATTGCGATACACTTGTTGTAAGATTGCGATACACTTGTTGTAAGATTGCGATACACTTGTTGTAAGATTGCGATACACTTGTTATAAGATATAAGATAATTAGCGATTTGTATTGGCTTTCTCCTCTTGGATCTACTCAGGACCCGCAAGCTAGGAATACCTGGTATACTTTCTAAGTCTTATTTATACTTCCATACATAAATACATGCACTGAAGTGTGTGTGTGTGTGTGTGTGTGTGTCTGTGTGTGTGTGTGTGTGTGTGTGTGTATGTATGTATATACATATGTGTGTGTGTGTACATATATATATATATATATATATATATATATATATATATATATATATATATATATATACATACATATATATCTGTCTATTTATCCATCTATCCATATATGCCTATATTTATCCATCTATCTATCTAACCATTTATGTCTATATTTATCTGTCTGACTATTTATCTATCTATCTGTCTCTATCTCTCTATCTATCTAATTACCCATCTATCTATAGGATAAATAGAATAAGGTAGCTGCTGGACTTGAGAAATGACCATAAAATTTCATCTTTCTGAGACTGTCTC
>NC_051401.1:16248828-16251328 GCF_015228065.2 Penaeus monodon
TAGCCACAATTCACTGCCCCGCGCCGAATGCGAGGGAGCACGAGCGAGGGGTTTCTCTTATCCAAATTGATCCCTGGAGATGAATCAATGGGTTATCTGGCTGGTTGATGAGCCTTTAATCCTATCTCCCCAACGACATGATAGAAATCAAATCAGAATCATTCGGCCAAGATCGCCGTCATAGAATCCGGCAATGAATACATCCCCGTCGCTCATTGGCCGTGTCGATCAATCTGGCAACAGCGGTTGAGCCAATCAGAGGTGGCAGGGGGCGGGGCGACGCGAGCTATTGGTCCAGCGGCTGGTAGGGGCGGGACCCGCAATGATGGGAACGCTCCTACAATAGAGTGTAACGAGGATTACACGAAACATATCACATGTAGGGTTTATTTGCCTCATCTGGAAGTGAGGAGATGAGTACAGCCTGAGCCCTTGCCACGTCGACAAGGTGTTCCCGCTCACTCATGGACACAACCTGACGCACTGACCCAGGATGACGTTTCCCTCCTCAGTCTGGCATAGCTTTAAGTGAATTTTTACCTACTGTGTCGGCTGGACTTTGTGTGTGGGTGCAAAAGAAATAGTTGAATAATTATTGAGGCTTTTAGTGTGAGTGAGATGCTGCCGAGTATGAGTACGGCAGGGGTGTTGGGCGGGGGCCTGCGCCCCCTCGCACACTCGGGTCTGCCCACCCATAGCCTGCTGGGCTCGTTGGCGCCCCTCCCGCTGCCCTTCACGACCACGTCAGTAGCGAGCAGCATGGGCGGCGTGGCGGCGCCCTTCGTGGTGGAGTCTCTGCTGCGGGAGCGCGCGGCGTCCCACCTGGCCCGTCCCGTGGCGACCAAGCCCCCCGTCCTGCTTCCGGACGACCCCCGCCAGGACCATTTCTATTACAAGGACGACCCCGCCTCGCACTACCTCCAGGGCCTACTGGCACGGCCCGCAGGGCCCGACAGACTGACCCCCCCGCCCCCCGCCACGCAGCCGTCGCCCCCGCGCTCCAGGGACGGCGGCGAGGAGGGCTGCGGCTGCGACGGCGACGGCCCGCCCCACAGCCCCGCCAGCGAGACGTCCAACAAGCCGCATCTCAAGTTTTCCGTCACGGCGATATTGGGGCATGACGCCCCCCCGAGCCCCCCCGCCCGTCACCAGGACCAGCACGACACAGGTGATTTGCTCTCCTTCTGCCGCCGCCGCCCGGCCGCTGGCGTCCCTTTCGCTCATCCCGAGCCTCAAAGCGCCCTCCCCAGAGGCCATTCATCCCTGGGCGCTTTTTCAGCATCCTCCCTCACTCCCCAGTTTATGTTCATTAGCCCTTTGCTTTCTCTTTTCGCTCACATCTCATCGCCAATCGTTTCGCGCTGACGCTTACTTTCCACAAATGCATAGTATTTCGTCCGAATTCATTCTCCATACGGTCTTTCCATGCTTCTGACCCGCTTTTAACTGGCTACACGAGCCTGGCTACACTAATCCCTTTAATGCCAGTCACATTAATGATTCAACACAAACACCTACAAATATAAATATGTGATTGGATGTGTGAGCGTACATGTGTCTGTTTCTAACTAGAAGAGCGTTTGGATCACCTCTGTATCTGCCGCTCTTACTGCCATCGCGTTGGGGTCGTTTGTTTGCTCAGAATAAACAATGAGCGGTGTTTTTTTTCTTTCAGTCTTTTTTCTTTGGTCTTCGCTTCCCGTTTTCCTGAGTTTGTTTGTCCGTTCTGGTCGAAATATGTAGCACATATTCACTCACGTGTATTATTCACATATTGAGGTGACATTCCCTGTTATTGCATAGTTCAACAAATTTAATTCTGATATTTTTCTTAACGTTTTCTGCATTTTTTTTTATAAGATTCATTTCTGAACGAAATGGCGCTTAACCGGTACTGTCGGATATCGCTCCACCAAAATTATACACTGTAAAGGTATAGAAAGGATTTATTTTATACATGTCAGATGTCACCAACATTATCATTTATTTCTTCACCGTTATATGAGAGTACACGACTGCTACAAGATACTATTATCTTTTAATATTACTTTCAAGGGACCGCCGTGTCACATGAAATACCGCCAAGGCAGAGACGAGAGTAATAACAACCACAAAGAACAACCACCGCATAACACACGGAGCAAATATTCGACACTGCACGGCGGCCGCTTGCGAAACCGGCCCCGCACTCCTCTACATCGCATAGTCACTCGAAACGTCCGAAGAACAAATATTGAAACTCCACCAACTTGTGTTCTCGCTTGTTCCAGTAACGCGTGTTTGTTCAGCATACATCACGCGACATTTACGCGGGTTCTTCGGGCGGACGAAAGAGAGGGTGAAGGGGAGAGGGTGATTATAAAGAGAATTTAGAAGAGAGGTGCGGTAAATTTTACAAGGATGCAAGTGCGAAAATTAAGGCTTAAGATAAAGTTGTGAAGGAATGTTGAGGAAATGATATGAAATGTAGAACCGGATGAATGAGTATAATGGTATACGA
>NC_051401.1:16261328-16263828 GCF_015228065.2 Penaeus monodon
TGTGCGTGCGTGCGTACATGCAGTGTGTGTGTGTTGTGTGTGTGTGTGTGTGTGTGTGTGTGTGTGTGTGTGTGTGTGTGTGTGTGTGTGTGTGTGTGTGTGTGTGTGTGTGTGTGTGTGTGCGTGTGCATGAATACATATACATACATAAATATTTATTATCATATATACATGCATCTATGTATGAAATAGTACATACCTCAAAATCATATGGAAGGATTTTAATTCTAATGCACCAGAGCATTTTTGTATCAACGTGTTATAACGTGTTCAAACATGAACCCTTAAATGATGGAAATAACGCATCGCCGCCAGTTGGAATTCAGGGAATTCAGTTGGGAGAATAGGCAAATCATTGACGCTGTGGAACAAGTTTATGGTAACAATGCCCCAAAGAAATCAACAACCTACAAATGGATAAGTCGGTTCAGAAGTTGAAGAAGCAAATTGAAGATGAACCCCGCAGTGGCAAGCCATCAACGTCAGTTTGTGAGGAAAACATTGATGCTGTTCGCGATGTGATTGAAAAGGACAGACGAATAACCACTGAATCAGTAGCAGACACACACAACACCTCTGTGGGTTCTGCACACACAATTCTGGTGGAGAGTTTGAGGCTAAGCAAGTTCTCTCCACTGTTGCGCCAAGATCAGCAGCAAACAAGGGTAGATATTTCAATGGAAATTTTGAACAAGTGGGATAAGGACTGAAGCTTTTGTGCAGAGAATTGTGACGGGGGATGAAACATGGCTCTACCAGTACGATCCCGAGAACAAAATTCAATCAAAGCAGCAGCTGCCCAGGGGTGGAAGTGGACCAGTCAAAGCAAAATCTGAACGTTCAAGAGAAAAGGTCATAGACACTGTCTTCTGGGATGCAGAGAGGATATTGCTGGTTGACTTCATCGTGAGCAAGAAATCTGCTTATCATGAATGCGTTTTGAGAAAACTGTCCAAAAAATCCCAGGAAAGCTGAACGCGGTCTCTGCTACCACGACAATGCACCCGCTCACGGCGCTCGGCAGACAAGATCTGTGCGACGTGAATTTCGAGGGTAAATAGTCTGACCTCCACCTTACAGTCCCGATTTAGCCCCATCCGGCTTCTTTTTGTTTACAAACAAAAAATAATTGAAAGGTACCAAATTGACCCTTAATTTTACTCAGACGGACTTAAAGGCTGGTATCAACGTTTGTAGAAGTGTATTGACCTTAATGGAGCATATGTCGAAAAATAAGCATCATAACTGAAACCGTTTTTTCATACTGACCTTTTTCCACGAAGCCCCTGAATATATATCCGTGTATGTGTTTCTGTCATAATCATCATTGGTCTATTTCCCTTATTTTCCATGTCGATTTCGCTGTGATTTTATGCTGGATTTGTTTTCTAGTACATTATCGGTTTATGGCAGTAATTCTAACAGTGTGTGCTTAAACGGTCAATGTGATCTTATGAATACATGCAAGGAATGTATCAGTAAATCATTACACCCATGATTCCCCCTACTCACCATCATTAACATCACTATCATAGCACCATCATCATCTTCACCATCGTCACCACCACAGCACCATCATTATAAGCACGCCATCACCATCACCACCATCATCACCAACACCACCCCGTCATCACCCTTAATTCTACAGTACCATAACACCACACCCCCGTCACCCCCCACCCCTCGACCCCCAATCATCACCATCATCCCACCCCTTCCCACGCCCGCGACGCCCCGCCTGACGCCCCGCCTCTCTCTCTCTCTCTCCCTCAGACCCGGTGACGAGCATATCCGACCGCCTCCCCAGCCTGCCCCAGCTCGCCCGGCCGCGCCCCATGATCCACTCGCCGCTGCAGCCTCTCCTGTCCTGCCGCCCGCCCTATCTCAGCGGTGAGTTGTTCATTTTGAATGTTTTTTTTTTTGGACAGATATATTTTGGATTTCTATTCTTTTTGTTTTTTTTTTTTTTCTTTTTTTTTTTTTTTTTTTTTTTTTGTTTTGATTTGCTTTGTCGTCTTCTGTATGTTAGGGGTAAATCGAGGTCGTTTTTTTTAATCTTAATCGCCTTCCTTATCTTGATTTTCTTTCCTGTCTTGATCTTAGTCGCCGTATCTCTATCTTAGTCGCCAACCTCACATTGGCAGCTATTTAGTCTCTTCTTAACATTTGTATTATTTAAATATCATATCACTATTTTTATCGTTATTATTATCATTATTATTATTATTATTATTATTATTATTTTATTATTATTATTATTATTATTATATTATTATTATCATTATCATTATTGTTTTGTTATTATCATTATTTCTTTATTATTATTATTCTTATTTTTATTCTTCTTCTTCTTATTATTATTATTATCATTATCATTGTTATTATTATTATCATTAATATTATTATGTAATGATATATTATATAATAATAATATTATTATAATAATAATCATTATCATCATTATTATTATTATTATTATTATTATTATTATTATCATTAT
>NC_051401.1:16281328-16286328 GCF_015228065.2 Penaeus monodon
TTCAAGTCATTACCCATAATGCCGCGTGTGTATGACAGAAGAGTGATAGAGTGCGCACGCCGCTCCCGCCCTGATACACTTCCCGGCCGCGCACACCCGCGCCAAAGAATTAATTGCTTCAAATAAAGTAAAAGAGACAGGGAGGGAGTTACGTCATAAAGTCCCCAATATCGTAAAATCACTGCCGAGGGAGGCCCTGGTAAGTGCGCTATTTCCACAGCAACAAACTTCAATTAATTAAGTTTGAATGGCCCTATAAGTGAAATCGCCGCAGCTTACATTGCATTAACATCAAACAATGAGAGGCACGGAGGCGCGAGCGCCGATACCGCCGCCAGTGCGCGCTCCCGCCACAAGGGCCGACTTGTCCGCCCTCCGAGGAGACGGCTTACGCCCTTGTGCCTCCTCTTTTGTTCTGGTTATCGCCATCCACGCCCGATTGAGCGCTAATTGAGGGGTAAATGATGAAATCAAAGCGCTAACACAGAGCCGGGCGGTGTCTCCCACAGGCGGGGCGGCCTGTTTGAACAGCGTTGGTCAACCCGGCTTTCCCGTGGAGGAATCCTTGATTCAGATTACACTCGCTGATTTACAGGATTTAGAGAGGATAAATCGGCTTCGAGGAAGAGCAGGAGGGAGCGGGGAGGGAGGGGGGGGGGGCAAGAAAGCCAGAGGGAATCGCGTGTTTGGAAATGGTTTCCCATGAATAATAATCTCATCCGGGACACGTGATGGCATTCCAAGATCACCGCAACTTATAGAACTGGAAATATAATAAAACAAATAAACAAATGAATGAATACAAGGGTACGAAGGGATACTCCAAGTGCGATTCATATCCCTCGGAGGACTCCTCTTCGTCCGAATACGTCGTAAAGTAAAAGAGATCTCCGCGGAGGAAAACCACGCGTCCGAAACCTTGCATCTGTGTAAGAGGAGAAAAAAGTAGAACGTTAGCGGGGGAAATGGGAGAATGAGAAGAGACGAAGATGAGAGTCCAGAGAATAAGGGGAAGAGCGAGGGGACAAGGGGGACAACTGACACGTGACGCAGAGGGAAAGAGAAAGAGAGAGAGAGGGGGGAGGAGAGCGCGCGAGAAGTGGTATTGTTATGTGTATAAGCGCGTCCGGTGTTGTCTCTGTCTGTGAGATATTTACTGATAACATTATTTATCACGTTGTATCCCTTCGCAATGTGCCTTTTTATCATCATCGTAGGTACCAGACTTCATATAAAAAACAATTAAGTGTAGTACAGTTGTTGCTGTCATAATTGCTATGAGAGTGGTTTAATTAATTAGGGATTATTGTAGTAATAATCGCAAGGTGGATTAACTTGGCGATTATTATCGTGCTTGATCATAATATTGTTATAGACCTTTCTTTTGCTGGGTCAGTGATTGTAAATGATACTACCAATCTCATTGTAATTATTGTCATTATTCTCACTGTCATCATCATGGTAATTGCCATAAACACTACATTGAATTGACTTACATTTGCTATTACCATTTCCAGAAATACTATTGTATCTTTTTGTCCATTAATTGTCATTCTACAGATTAAAGTCATCAATACCCTTACCATCACTATTTTCTTATTTATATTTCTAGTGTTTGTAGTGATATGGTACTGTTGTTATTTATCTGATCATTTTCATTTTAATTGTTATTGTAGTAACATACTGCTGCATTAATTTCATCATTCATTTCTTTGACTTCAAAATATAGTGAAACACCTCCACGATTAAAATGAAAATCTGTGACATTATTACATTTTTTCAACTATTATCGTAATTCATTAATATTATCATCAATATTTCTATTCATATTATTGTTGTTTATTACCTTAATCACCATTTTTTTTTTTTTTTTGCTATTATCCAAGAAAAAAATCCTCGAAATTAAATGCATTAACCCAAAGATTTAAATAAAGTGATATCCGGAAGCATTACATTTTTTTAAAAGCTCAGATCCCCACTTGCCATAAAGTGCAGTTAGCTTTTCATCTTTTTAAAACTCAGGTTAAACTTCAGGACACTAACTGAGGAATCATTCAGTGGAGAAAAGAAAGAAATTACAGTTATTCTTAAAAAAAAACAAACATAATAATTGAAATAAGGAGGATAACGGTAATGATCATAATAGTAATAAAAGTAACAATAATGGTACTTTTAGTTAGTAATGAGATAATAATGGTAATTATCACAACAGAGATAATTATTTATAGTACTATAACAAGATGACGATGACAAGAATAAAAAGATGACAACTTTTATGACAATAACAAAATAGTATTGTAAATTATAACAGTAATGATTATAGTAATAAATGAGAGGAAAATGACGATAATGATAATATTAATTCACTAACTGGGTCCCTGGCAGGAGATTCAATAGCTACCCCACGGCGTCATATCTGTTAGTAAAATGTATACCTTAATATTATTTCATTGATAATGTTAATGATAATCGTGATTATGATAATGGCATATATCACCAATGACAGTATACTATTTTCTTTTTTGATGACGATAATAATAATGCTAATCATAAAAAGAGGAGTGATTATTATCATTCGTAATAGTATCATTTCTTATGTTGTTACTATTGCTGTTATTGATATCATTATTGTTGTCATTACTATCACAATGGTGATAATTCTTATTACCACATTTTTTATTATTATATTCATTTTTATTATTACTATGTTTGTTATCATCATCATCATCATCATCATCATCATCATCATCATCATCATCATCATCATCATCATCATCATCATCATCATTATTGTTGTTGCTGTTTTATTATTATCACTATTATTATTATCACTATTATTATTACTATCATTATCATTATCATTATTATTATTATTTTTATTATTATTATTATTATTATTATTATTATTATTATTATTATTATTAGTTTTATCATTATCATGGCCATTATTATTATTATTAACATGATTGTTGTTGTTGTTGTTGTTGTTGTTGTCGTTGTTGTTATTATTATTATTATTATTATTACTATTATTATTATTGTTGTTGTTGTTGTTGCTGTTGCTGCTGTTGTTGTTGTTTTTATCATTATTATTATTATTATTATTATTATTATTATCATTATTATTATTATCATTATTATCAGCATTATCATTATTATCATTATTATTACTGTTGTCAGCATTGTTACCATTATCAAAATTATTTTCATCAAAATCATCATTATGAATAACAAGAATAACATTAACATATTAACGATTAAACAAAGATGATAATTAAACTAACGTAAACGATATTAGAATAAGAATGACATTGATGATTGTATTAATAGTAATGGCGGTGACATTGAAAGTAATGGTAAATATCGTTATTACATGATTATGAAGCATTATTATTAGAAAGATGAATATTACAGTGTTTATGGTATATACTGATGTTTTCAGTCATAACACACATAAAAGTAATTATGATGCTAATGATATTAATACATATTAGAGTGTGAACATTAAACGCAACACTGCATTTATTCTTAATAGACGTTAATTGGCAACACGTTAATTTTTAGGTGTTATTGTAGTTTGGTTGTATTCTTATGCAGCACAAATAGCTAGCATAATTAGGTATTAGAATGCCATATGCTGCAGTACAGAATCGACATTAAATAGTATGTATGGCGAGCTAAAATGAATTTATGGAAAAAGGGGGAATTTTAGATATTCTTCATTGGATATTGATAGATAGATTGATGCATAGATAAATAGATAGATAGATAGATAGATAGATAGGCAGATATATAGATAGACAGATAGATAGATAATCTACTGAGAGGGGGAGAGTGACAAAGCTGTCTACAAGTACGAGGCTGGGAAATGTTCTGGTTATCACAAAATGAGATTGCGCCACAGCCTCACGCAAAATTGATGGGGGGTCAAGTCTGTCTTTACCATCATGTCCTTCCTAATAATCTGCAAGGTTTCAGCTCGCTACCAGTCAGTATCAGCACTAGAAAATACAATTAAGCTACACCTTCACGTATTAAATAGTGTCTAGCATACATTTCACGAGAGAGCTTACATAGTTAGAACATGCCTTTAAAAAACAAAAGTGGACTTATATCCCCACCTTGCTTAACGCTTGAAAGTCATTCTAGCTAAGGATGTGCCTCTTCAGAAGTGAAAGTAAACGGATACCTTTTTGTTGCATTTAGAAGCTAAAACCTCGGATTCTGTGTTCTTAGGAGGAATATAGAGATGCAGAGCAAGTTAGCCAATAAGTAAATATGTATATGAAGTGTTACAGATTTATTCTTTATCGGAGAAATAAGTATATGATCACTAAGTTTGTGAATGATTGAATCACTTAAGCCAGAACATAGTTAGGGGAATCGATCGTAATGAGTTTCTACGAGCAGTATACAAGAACCAAAAAAAAATCGAACATTTTTATGCTGCTGATATTAAAACACGTAATTTTACCGGAATAAACAAAACTTATTTATTTATTTATACTTTTAATGCAATTTATTTTTCCAGTCAGTGTAATATTTTCCCCCGGGAGTATTGCACTATATGTTCTAGATTTATAAGATGTAAGAATGAGTCCTCGTGATGTCACGACTTGACACTGCGCTTATGATCAGGTCAAGAAGCAAATATTAGAATCGGCTAGTACGTTACTGTTCAAGAAGAGAACATCAACGATGCATATTTTCTCTCTCTCTCTCTCTCTCTCTCTCTCTCTCTCTCTCCTCTCTCTCTCTCTTTCTCTTTCTCTTTCTCTTTCTCTCTCTCTCTCTCTCTCTCTCTCTCTCTCTCTTACTTTTTACAGTTAGAAAAGTTGAAGTTTTTTTTTTATTTGTAATAATGGTAAGTTACAATGGCTGACTACGACAGTTTGCGTCACACTGCGCCATGAACGATTACTTAGGCAAACCAAAAGCGTCGCCAGAGACAAAAGCAATACAAATTTGTATATACTTCTCGAAAAAAAAAAATTGAAGTC
>NC_051401.1:16293828-16296328 GCF_015228065.2 Penaeus monodon
TGCCGATCACGTCAAATTTCGCCCTTGCGTCATCCGTCAATAAGATCCATCCGGGACCCGTGTACTGTGTGACAGTTATTTTCACCGTTCTCAATTTATCTGGTTGAAATAACTCTCCGACTGTCACAAGCAGGGGGACTATGTCGGGTTTTATGTTTTGATATCTGCTATATAAACTTGAATGGAAAGTTTTTATTACAGCAAACCAGACGCCAACGAGAAAATCGGGTCCGACTTATTGAATTGGAAATACAGAAAATGATTTGTTTTTAAGGGCTCGGTGGATTCACTGGGCTTGAAAATGGAATTTGCAGATTTTGAAGAACGAGTCATGTCTAAGGTGGCTTTGAGCGGGAAGGGAAGGAGGAGGAGGAGGAGGAGGAGGAGGAGGAGGAGGGGAAGGAGGAGTAGGAGGGGGAGGAGGAGGAGGAGGAGGGGAAGGAGTTGGAAGAGGAGAAAAAGGAAGTGGAAGAGAAAGAGGAGGAAGGGGAGGAGGAGAAGAAATAGAAGGAAGAGCTAATAGAAAGGAAAGAGGATGAAGAAGAAGAGGGGAGAAGGAAAATGATAATAAGAAGGAAGAAGGAAAAAGAAAAGAACGAAAAAAAATATAGAACAGATGAAAAATAAGAAAACAAACAAGAGGTGAGTGAGAAGGAGGGAGCTGGAAAGGACCAGAGAAAGACAAAACAAGGAGAAGACAGACTTACAGACGAGACAGAGGAGGACCAAGAATAATCTCGAGATCTGAAGAGGCTTGAGGAGGAAGGGGGAGAGGAGAGGAAGGAGTAGGGAAAAGGGGGAAAGAGGGAGGACGAGGACGAGGGAAAGAGGGAGAAGGAAGGAAGGAAGAAGGAAAGGGAAGAGAGGGAGAGAGGGGGAAGGAGGAGCGGGGAGGGGGAAAGGGGAAAGTAGGAGAGGGAGAGAGAAGGGGAGGGGGTCCTCTTAGATAGCTAATTACGGGCCCTACTGCGCCGAGGATCGATGCATCGCTAAACATTCTCTTGTGTGGATTCGGCTGCTGAGGCCATTAAACGGCTGTTGGACCAGAGATCACTGCTGTTCACTTCCTCTGTTTGCTCTTGTTCTTGTTTTTGTTTTGCAGAGTTTTTGTTTCTCCCTCTCTCTCTCTTTGCTTTTTTTTGGCGAGTGCTGTTCTTGTTTGTTGTTGTTGTATATGTAAATTTGTGATTTTGTTGTTGATTTTGTCTGCATATATTTTTGTTTGTTTTATTGGTCAGAAATTTTCTTTTCTTATTCTGTATGTGGTTTTGCTGTTGTTATTTTTTTATACATGTGTTGTTATCGCTGTCGTTGTTATTATTGTGTGAATGCGTTTTTTTTTTCGTGTGCTTTCTTTAATTGTGTGTGTCTGCGTTTACTTTTTGTATATTGCAGATTCGCGTCTTGACATTTTGGGGTGTCAGTAATGAAGAACGTAATTCTGACATTATCTTAGAGAGAGAGAGAGAGAGAGAGAGGAGAGAGAGAGAGAGAGAAGAGTGAGAGAGAGAGAGAAAGAGTGAGAGAGAGAGAGAGAGAGAGAGAGAGAGAGAGAGAGAGAGAGAGAGAGAGAGAGAGAGAGAGAGAGAGAGAAAAGAGTGAGAGAGGGAGAGAGAGAGAAAAGAGTGAGAGAGGGAGAGAGAGAGAGAAAGAGAGAGAGAGAGAGAGAGAGAGAGTACTAATGATATCATTGGTTCTATTGTTATGGTTTAATTGTTACAGCTAACGTCCTGACTTTCATAATCTTTATTTCGTCATTATCATTGTTTTTTTTTCATCAGCATTACTGTTTCTGTTTCATTATTATTCATTATTATTACCATTATTATCATCATCTTTATTATCATTATTATCATTACTGTTACTTTCATTATTATTATCTTTATTATTATTATTATTATTATTATTATTATTATTATTATTATTATTATTATTACTATCATTATCACTGTTATCATTATCATCAATATCATTATCATCAACATTATCGTTATCATCATCTTCATCCTCATATTTTTATTATCATTATTATTATTGTTATTATGGCATCATCATCGCTATTATCATTATCATAATTATTATTATTATTATTATTATTATTATTATTATTATTATTATTATCATTATTATTACTATTATTATTATTATTGGTATTATTATTATTATTATTATTATTATTATTATTATATATTATTATTATTATTATACTACTACTACTACTACTACTACTACTACTAATTGTCATTGTTATCATTGTAATTATATTATCATTGTTATTATCATGATCATTACTATTATTGTTTATCATCATCATCATCATTGTTATTACTATTATTATCTTCATTTTCATTATTATTATTATTATTATTATTATTATTATTATTATTATTATCATTATTATCATGAATATTATTATCATTGTCATTATTATTATCATTTACGACTAGCATTGAGATTATCATTATCATCATCATTATCATCAATACTCTTGTTATAATCA
>NC_051401.1:16303828-16306328 GCF_015228065.2 Penaeus monodon
GATAATGTTACAAGCACCATTGCTGTTAAGGCAGATTATTCCTGCTAATGATTTTTTCTCTCTTCACCAGGCGCCAATATCAGTCATAAATAGATTGCCCGAAGTACTTCCTCTTACCGTTAGAGATAAGGAAATGAACAGATAAGACTGAATCTGTGATACATTCATTTAAGATTTTCATTCTAAATTACTATCTCTATCTATCCCACTTTTAGATTTACCCCCGATACCTTAGCTCTCTCCCCACCCCCCACTCCCCCATCTTGTATCCTTTCCCTCCCCCCACCCTTGCCCTCAATCCCTTGTTCCACCCCCAAACCCTGCCATTAGCTACCCCCACCCTTATCTTTTCTCCCACTCTGCTCTATAATCCTACCCCATCCTTCCATAATGCTACTTATCCCCCTTCCCCTAATCTTACCCCTTGTTTTAACCCCACTACCTTTATCCTACCCCCACCCCTACCTCTATTTCTACCCCCCCCCCAACCCTTGCCAAAATTCTACGCCCACCCCCTCCCCCTTCTCCTACCCCCTCCCCCCCACCGGCACGTGTACCCCGGGGCAAACGCACCCCCCCTCCCCCGGCACCCTCGGGCTCAAGGCTTCAACAGCAGTGTCAGGACAGGCCGTGTCCTCAGGCTCACAAACATTCCCCTCACACTATCCTCCTCTCCTCCCTTTCATTCCCCTCATCTCCTTTCTTCCTTTCCCCTCCTCCCCTCTCTTCCTTTCCAGTCCTCTCTTCCCTTCTTTTCCCCTTCTTTCTTCCCTTCCTTTCCCCTCCTTTCTTCCCTTATTTAACTCTCCTCTCCTCTCTTATTTTCTCCTCCTCTCCTCCCTTCATTTCTCCTCTCTTCCTTTCCCCTCATCTCTCCTAATTTCCCCTCATCTACTTCCTTCCTTTCTCCTCTTCTCTTCGCCTCCTTTCCCCTCATCTCCTCCCTTCCTTTTCCCTCCCTCTCCCTTCTCTTCCTTTGCTTTTCTTTTCCTTATCCCTCTCTCTCTCTCCTCTTCCCTTCCTTCTTTCGTCTTTTTCCTTCTCTCTTCCTCTCCTTCCTACCCTCCCGCTCCCTCTCCTACACGTTTCTTCCCTTCTCCTCTCTCTCCTTCCCCATCTCTCCCCCTTCCTACCTTGCTCTCTTCCTCCGTCCCCTTCTCTCATCTCCCCTTGCTCTCCCCTCCCCTCCTTTTCCCTCCCCTCACTTCCCCTTCTTTTTCTCCCAAGTTTCCTCCCCCTCCTCCCTTTCTCTGCCCTGCACTTAGCATCCTTCCTCTTCTCTCATTTTACCTCTTCCAACTTCTAATGATGATGATGATAATCATATTGGTAATAATAATTTATAATAATAGTAATAATAAAGCAATAAGAACAGTAATAATAGTGATATGGTGATGATGATAGCGATTATGATAATGATAATAATAGTAATATAATAATATAATAATAATAATAATAAAATAATAATAATAATAATAATGATATTAACAATAAATATTTTACTAATAATGATAATATATAATACTACTATTAATGATAATAATACAGATACTAAGAATGATAATGATAATGATAAAATAATTATACTACTATAATAAAATTGTTGCGATAATAATGATACAAAAATAATGATAAAAACAGTAATAACTATAATGATGATAATAATAATAATAATAATGATAATAATGATATAAGTAATGACGATAATGATAATGACAGCAATAACAATAAAACAACAACAACAACAATTATAATAATAATAATGATGATAATGATAATGATAATAATAATGGTAATGATGACAATAATAAAGATAATGACTATTGATGACCATAATGATAAAAATGGTAATATTATTATTGTTTAGATAATAATCATCATTCCTATGATCATGATTATTTTGGTTATCATACTTATTACCATCCTCATTAATTTTCATCTTCATCAAACTCCGTGTGATTCCAGGATCACCATAAGAACAGTAGATTTTGCATCAATTTATCTGTTTTGCATTTTCGCGAAAACAGGGTAAAGAAAACGGCATTCTCTTCCCTGCGTGTGCACTGTGCAGGAGTGTGCTTGTTATATCAAGCACTGGTCCATATTCATTCATGATTTTTATTTGCATTTGTCCTTTTTTCCCTCCCTCTTGCTTTGGCAGGTGGGGGCGATGAGAAGCGGGTGATGACGAATGAATAAAATGATAATGGGTGAATAGAATAATAAAAAAAAGAATGGAGGAGAGAGAAATCGACCGACAGAAAGGCAGAAAATAAAGACAGGAGGACAAGAGAGAGAGAGAGAGAGAGAGAGAGAGAGAGAGAGAGAGAGAGAGAGAGAGAGAGAGAGAGAGAGAGAGAGAGAGAGAGAGGCCCGAACAGCTTCATATATCGTCAGCAATCAATAAAATCTATCAACCACAGGAGCCGTCAGACCACCAGCTTGCTTCCTACCTCTCCACCGCCAACCACCGCCTCGCCCTAATGATTCCGACACTTTA
>NC_051401.1:16353828-16358828 GCF_015228065.2 Penaeus monodon
CCTTCGTTGCTCATCAGCCCATGAACAACACTGACTTATGACTCGCTTTTGGAGGCGCCAAAAAGGTAAGTGATATCAAACACTCATATCATCTGAATCACAAAGGAAAACGGGCCGCTGGAAGAAATCACAAAGAGAAAACGGAGGGGCGGGTCCCGTCGCACGTGTAAAAAAATGAAAAGCGGGAAGCGCAGCGCATCCCTGCGTCTCAAATAGGAAGCCAATAGAGCATATAATCTATTCAGCCCTTTTTGATATGACGAATTATGGCAGACAAGCCCGGGGAGTCATCCCTGTGTTATGACAGCAAGACATCTGTTCCTTCTGCTATTGTCATTATGTATTCATGCAGATGATGGCCGCACAATGTAGGTAAACACTGGGAACGTCAGACTAGAGCTGATGCTCAGTTTGGAGAGTCAGAGTTAAGCTGACATCCCACGAAGAGAGCAGAAGAAAACAGATGTAATGTAGATCATAAAACTAGGATCAATTGTTGCTGTAGTTCATGGAATTGCTAAAGTTGAACTTGGTGATTATATTCCTTAGACGCAATAGAATGGCATAATACCACGCCTGGAATCCTTCCAACTCCCATTTACCCAATGAAAACCGTAGCGCAAAAATCAGTCTGTTTGTCTTTATGTTTATCTGTCTATCCGTTCGTCTCTATGTCTTCATATTTCTTTCTTGCATTCATCCTCTATGCTGTTTCATTCTTGTATCTTCCTTTACCCTTCTCCATGTTTTTCATACTCCTCACTATCGTTATACTTTTTTCCCCTTTTTCAGCGTTTTCATTTTTCATTCCTTTTCATCGTCGTCTCCTTTCCTCTTCGTTATCCTTCCGTGCCCCTTTCTCCGGCCCTTGCCTCTTCCCTTCCCAAGCAGCTCTTTCGCCATTTATTCTTCTCTCTTGCCCTTCTCCTTGCCCTCTTTCCATTTTTCATTTATTCACCCCTACCCTATTCTTCGTATTATATATTTTCTTACCCTTTTTTGTAAGTTTCAGCATGAATACACACTTCAGTAAATGCGCACCACACACTCAGAGCCAAGGTTCCGAACAGGCATCGCTTTATTCCCGAAAAGGGAGATCCATGCGACAAATATGTATATGAGTGTGTGTGTGTGTGTTGTGTGTGTGTGTGGGGGTTTGTGGGGGTGTGTGTGTTTGTGGGGGTGTGTGTTTTGTTGTGCCTGCGTCGTGCGTGAGAAGCCCCATTGACAGACGATTAGACAAGAAGTTATTAATGTTCTTATAACTCATCTAAAAGAAGAATCACAACACTTCTGAACCACACGTCAAGCACTCAACCCACACACACACACACACCCCACACACACCAACACAAACACACCACCACCCACACACACACACACACACACCACCCCCCCCCTTCCCCCGCCCCTCTCTCCCCCCCCCAACCCCCAGTTCCACTCCATTAACTGATTTTCTGGAACAGAGGGGACCACACCCCCCCTACCCCCCGTGTCGTCGTTTTCAATAGACAAGATATGATGCGACTGTGAAAAAAGGGCAAACCAACGTTTAGGAGAATAATATAGAAATATTGCAATACCATGAGGCTTAGAGGGCAGATGTCAGGGATCCCTTTAGAGAATTTTAAGGGAGGGGGGGATGGGGTGAGAGAGAGGGAGGAGGGAGGGAGGGAGGGGGATATTGGTGGAAGAGGGAGGGAAGGAAAGGAGGAGGAGGAGAGGATGGGAGGAAAGGGTGGGAGTGAAGGAGGGAATGGAGTGAGGAAAGGGTGGAAGGGGGGATAAAGGAAGGGGGAAAAAAGGGGGGAGGAGAGGAGGAAGGGAATGGGGACGGGGAAAAGGGGGAGGGAGAAAATAGCAAAAGTGAAGGGATCTGGGATTTTTTTTTTTTACTGCCCGGATCTTACCAGGGGTTTTTTTTTTTTTTTTTTCTCCCTTTCCTCTCTTCTCAAAACCCCCCCCCCCTCCCCTCCGTTTCTCTTTTCCCCCTCTTTCGCTTTCCAAACCCCTTTTTAAATTTTCCTTCCCGGGCCCTTAACCCCATTTCACTCCCTTTGGGGTTTTTTTTTCCCTTAAAAAAATTCTTTTTATTTTTAAAATTTTGGGGGGGGGGGGGGGGGCTTTCCCCCCCCTTTTTTCTTCCCCCCTTTAAAAAGGGGGGGGGCTTCCTGGGTGGGGGTTTTTTTTCCCCCCTTCCCCCTTTTTTCCCCTTTTCTCTCTCTCTTTTCTCCCCCCTCTCTCTTCGTCTCCCCCCTCTCTCTCTCCCCTCTCTCTTTCTTTCTCCCCCCTCTCTCCCCCTCTCTATCTCTCTCTCTTTCTCTCTCTCCCCTCTCCCCCCTTTCTCTCTCTCTCCCCCCTCTCCCCTTTCCCCCTCTTTCCCCTTTCCTTTCTCTCTCCCCTCTCTCTCTCCCCTCCCCCTTCTCCCCTCCCCTTTTCTCCCCTCCCCTTTTTCCCCTTTCTCTCTCACTTTTTTTCTCTTCCTCTTTCTCCCCTCTCTCTCTCTCCTCTTTCTTCTCTCTCCCCTCCCCCTCGCCCTCTCTCTCTCTCTCTCACCCTCTCTCTCTTCTTTTCTTCTCCTCGTCCTTCTCTTTTCTCCCCCTCCCCCCCTTTTCTCTCCGCCCTTTTTTTCTCTCTCTCTTTTTTTTTCTCTCTTTCCCCTCTTTTTTCTTTTTCTCTCTCCCCCTTTTTTTCTTCCTTTTCTCTTTTTTCTCTCCCCTCTCTCTCTCTCTCTCTCTCTCTCTTTCCCCTCTCTCTTTTTCTCCTCTTTTTCTCTCTCTCTCTCTCTCCCCCTCTTCCCCTTTTCTTCTCTCTCTTTTCCTTTCTCTCCTCGTCTCGCTCCCTCTCTCTCCTCTCTCCTCCCCCTTCTCTCTCTCTTCCTCCTTCTCTTTCTCTCTTTCCTCCTCTTTTTCTCTCTCTCTTCTCTCTCTCTTTCTCTCTTCTCTCTCTCTCCTCCTCTCTCTCTCATCTCCCCTTCTCCCCCTTTCTCCATCTCTCCCCTCTCTCCCCCCCCTTTTCCTTTCTCCCCTCTCTCCCCTCTCCCCCCTCTCCCCCTCCTCTCCCCCCTCTCTCTCTCCTCTTTCCCCCTCCCCCTCCCCCCCTTTTTTTTCCCCTCTCTTTTTCTCCCCTTTCCTCTCCTCCTCTCCTCTTTTTCCCCTCTCTCTCTCTTTTCTCTCCCCCCTCTCTCTGTTCTCTCTCTCTCTCCTCTCTTTCTCTTTTTCCTCTCTCTCTCTCTCTCTCTCATTTTTTTTCCCTTCTTTTTTTTCCCTCTCTTCGCTTCTCTTCTCCCCTCTCCCCTCTCCCCCCTCTCCCCCTCCTCCCCTCTTCTTTCTCTCTCTCTCTCCCCTCACGTCTCTTTCCTTTCCTTTCTTTCTCCTCCCTCTCCTCTCTCCCCTCCCCTCCCTCCCCCTTCTCTCTCCTCCCCCTTCTCCCCTCCCCCCTCCCCCTCTCTCTCTCTCTCCTCCCCTCCCCTCTTTTCTTCTCTCTTCTCTTTCTCTCTTTTTTCCTCTCTTTCTCTCTTCTTTTTCTCTCTCATCTTTCTCCTCTCTCTCTCCCCTCTCTCCCTCTCTCTCTCTCCTCTCCCCTCCCCCTCTCTCTTTTCTCTCCCCTCCCTCTCCCCCTCCCCCTCTCCCCCCTTCCCCCTCCCCCCTTCTCCCCCATTCTCTCCCCTCTCTTTTTCCCCTTCTCTCCTTTTTCCCCTCCCTTTTCTCTCCCCCTCTCTTCCTCTCCCCTAAAATTCTCCCCTCTCCCCCCCTCTCTCTCTCTCTCTCTCTCTCTCTCATCTCTTTTCTCTCTCTCTCTCTCTGATCTTTCTCTCTCTTTTCTCTCTCTCTCTGCTCTCTCTCTCTCTCTCCTCCTCCTTCCTCTCCCCTCTCTTTTCTCTCGCCCTTTTTTTTCTCTCTCTCTCTCTCTCCTCTCTCTCCCCCTCCTCTCCCCCTCTCTCTCCCTCCCCTTTTTCCTCTCTCCCCTCTCTCTCCCCTTTTCTCTCTCTCCCCCCCTCCCCTCCCCTCTCTTCTTTTTTTCTCTCTCTCCCCTTTCCTCTCTCTCTCTCTCCTCCCCTCTCCTCCCCCCCCTCTCTCTCCCCTTTTTCCCCCTTCTCTCTCTCCTCTCTCCCCTCTCTCTCTCCCCTCTCTCCCCTCTCTCTCTCTCTCCCCTCTCTTTCTTTTCTCTCTTTTTCTCTCTCCTTTCTCTCTCTCTCCCCTCCCCTCTTTTTCTCCTCTCTCTCCCTCATCTCCTCTCTCTCTCCCTCTCTCTCTCCTCTTTTTTTTCCCCCGTTTTCTTTTCTCTCTTTCCTCACTCTCTTCTCCTCTCCCCCTCTTTTCTCTTCCTCTCTCTCTTTTTCCTCTCCCTCCGCTCTCCCTCTTCTTCTTTCGTCCCCTCCCCTTTTTCCGCTCTTCCTTTCCTCTTCTCTCATCTCTCTCTCTCGTCTCTCCTCTCCCCTCCCTCCCCCTCTCTCTCTCCTCTCTCTTTTTTTTCTCTCTCTCTCTCTTTTCCGCTCTCTCTCTCCCCTCTCTCTTTCCCTCTCTCCTCTTCTCTCTTTTCCCCTTTCCCCTCGTCTCTCCCTCTCTCCTCTCCTCTCTCTCTCTCTTTCCCCTCTCCTCCTCTCTCTCTCTCCCCTCTCTCTCTCTCCCCCCCACTTTTCCCCCTTCCTCTCTCTCTTTTTCTCTCTCCCCCTCTCTTTTTCTCTTTTCTCCCCCTCTTTTCCCTCTCTTTTTTCCCCTTCCCCTTTTTCTCTCTCTCTCTCTCCCCTTCCTCCCTCTCTTTCCTCTCTCTCTCCCCTTCTCTCCCTCTCTTTTCCTCTCTCTCTCTCCCCTCTCTCTCCCCTCTTCTCTTTTTTCTTCTCTCTCTCTTTCCTCCTCTTTTTTCTCCCCCTCTCTCTCACTCTCTCTTTTCTCTCTCTCTCTCTCTTCTCAATCTTTTATCTCTCTTCTCTCTCTCTCTCTCTCTCCCTCTCTCTCCCCTCTTTTCTTTCCCCTCTCTCTCTCTTTCGCTCTCTCTCC
>NC_051401.1:16366328-16379723 GCF_015228065.2 Penaeus monodon
ACCCCCCCTTTTTAACCTTTTTTATCTTTAGTACTAAATGATCTTTAACCCAATGCCAAAGGGCATGGCATATATATACATGTCATGCCCACTATGAGTATAGTTTATTAGATGTTTTTTTACAAACACTTGTACTAAGTCACCAATGAGCCAATTACAAGTACTGCCTGTCTTGCCCATTTACCCTTATCCTTGATTTACAAAAATATTTTACTTTATTTTATTTTGCTATTACTAATGTTGATAACATTATAGTAATTATAATATTTATGATTAAATAACACAATCTATATTCATAGCATTAGTAAAAAAATATGTTTTTCCTACCAATTCAAGGAAAGGTGAAATCAGGTAAGGTCACAAGGTCTACCAATTGACTCATTTGCGGCTAAGCACAAGCAGTCATCTATTGGCAGAGACATTTCACAATAAAATAAAATAGAAATTGAGCACAGCATTTTCCCAGCGGCTCTGGGTTAATGTCTAATACATTTATTTTGCCTTGTAGCCATTAACCATTACCTGACCCAGGAACCAGCCTCAAGTCAGGGATTATCATATGTATTCACTAGAGTTTGTTTCTAGGTTACATGTTGTGGATATATTTACACGTTGTATTACGTATTATGTATCAAAATCCATCGCTTAATTTTATAATCATTAGACATAAACAGTATACATACACATTTGTGTGTGTGTGTGTGTGTGTGTGTGTGTGTGTGTGTGTGTGTGTGTGTGTGTGTGTGTGTGTGTGTGTGTGTGTGAGAGAGAGAGAGAGAGAGAGAGAAAGAGAAAGAGAGATTTATACATAATATATATTTATAGATATTTATATATATTTACATATATATATATATATATATATATATATATATATATATATATATATATATATATATATATATATATATATGGCTGTATATATGTGTAGCTCTGTAGCTATAAGAACAATATAAAAGACTGTATTTTTATTAGTTTTGAAATCTTGATAACCTTTGTTCAGGAATTTTAACAAAAGATACTCACACCTATTTTTTTATGGAACAGGTTCCTGTCAGAGGCTGAAAAGGCACAATAACTTGAAGAATATGGACACAGATTCAGAGTGTACAAGCAGTGGCACATGTATGTGTGAAGCGTAAGTACCTTATTTCATTGGCTTTTGCAGTATATATGAATAACTTTCAGTGACACACATGGGGTAATTCAGAAGCAAAATGAAGCAGACAGCATATCATACTAAGAATATCCTTTGTGTCAAATAGAATAAAACTATTATTATTATTATTATTACTATTATTATTATTATTATGTGCACTGATAATGTATATCACAGATATATAGAAGTAATAAATAAACTTTAAATTTCCAGTCAGTGTGAGAGTCAAAACAACGTTGGATCGTGCGATTGTGGATCTCAGTATTTTCCAGTCTGGCCAACAGTTTTTGGAATTATAGGAGCAATACTTATATTCATCTTTTGGCATCATCAGATTGCTAAGCTCTGCAGAAAGTAAGTTTGGCAATGTTGACACATGTCATTAGTTAGAGAGGTTAGCGATGTTGATTGTCTATTCTACACATTTGCAACTGTGTGTATATATACATATTGGTATAATCATACTTTTATAACATCGGAAAAATAGATAAGAAAAATATAAATCTTTAAGCTAAATCAAATACAGAATGCATCTCAAGTTTGTTAATATGTCTTCTTTCTATTCTTTTCTTTTCTTTTTTTTCAAGATATAAGTACAATGGGACGCTACATCCGCACATGAGGGATGAACCCCCACCTCCTCCCCCAAGAGAAAATTCTGCTGAACACCCACGGGAAACTGCTTGGGATGCTCCTCCTCCTTATGATGCCCTGACAAAAACAGGTCAGTAATGATATAAATCTGAATATACTGTGTTAATGCTGTGTATTACTATAGTTATTTTGATTTGGATTTTAGTATCAGGACAAGAGTATCATTAAGGTTGGGATATTTGGTAAATAAAACACTGGCCAATATTTTTCTTTCTTTCTTTCTTTCTTTCTTTTTTCCACCACTTTGTTTTTCTCTTTAAAGAGCAGATGTTGTTGCACCCCAGAGCTAATCTAGGTTTAGTTTCATTCTTGAAATTGTAGCTTCCTATTTATTGATTAATCCCAAGCTCCAATTCCTTCTGTCTCTTAATTGTGCTCTATCGCTCAATTAACCTGTTGGATTGGGGTGCCTCACATGGACCGAAATTGGGACATTAGGCTTACTAGAGTGACTCTCCCAAGTGTGTTTTTTGTCAGCCCAGCCCATGAGAACACATGGAAGGTATCAAGGACCCCTTGCCTCCTCTTTGCTATGCTGTTAACTCTTATTCTTATTTTTGCTATTTTCTGAAAACTATATCGGTCATTTGTCATGCTGTTATCAAGATAGTTATGGACCTTTTTCATTGAGCAAATGCCATATTATCTCTCCAGATAGTCTACAATTCTGTGCAATGACAATAACAATAAGTAGGAGTGTGTTATTTGTGTTATATTTTTATAGTTTTTAATATTCAACTTAACACACCCTGTGCTATCAGTCAGCCAGAATAGGTTCCTGCACATGGAAATCGTGTCCTCACTGAAGCCAGTGCTCTTCTAGGCATGGCTCACAGATGGTACATTCCACCGTCATTTACCAGTAGAAATAATGCACATCTTAATCTCCCTCAAGGGCTTTGTGCACCCACAGCAAGACATCCCTGTTACCCACTACGCTGTAGCAAAATCAAATAATGACACCTTCCTGTCACCTGCTACTTAGACAGATTTTTTGAGGACACCACCAGGATCCAATGGGTCCAGATGCTTCATAGCAATCACATGACCCAAAATACAGGCATTAGTCTTACGAGTGTGTGTGCAGTTTGTCGGCCAGGCATACGTGAAAACTTGAGCGGTTACAAGACTTTGTCTCCCCTTTGCAATGTTATTTTCTCTTTTTAATCATAAGTGTTTTTAGCTTTTTTACCATTTTCCAATGTCCAAATTTGTCATTTAATATTCTTTATCCAGAACAATAAGTTACATTTTGTTAGTTTTGTGTTTTTTTGCTTTTTTCTTAATATTCGATTTTGTGTAATAATCTGCACCACCAGTCATGGTGGCCAGAAATAGGATGCCAAACCCTCTTCCAGTCATAGTTCATGGACACTACATTCCACACTTTTTTATCAATGGAAATAATGCAAAAGCCCCTTTCTAAATGCCATATATGTCTCAAGGAGGTTTGTGCACTTGTGGTGAATCTTTCCCATCTCACCAGCCTTCAGCCAAATGCTTACAATGACAAGTTTGCATCACCCTAACCCACAGCTAGATTTTCCCATAACAGCATTTTCACATCACCCACCCCTTAAGCCAGATTTTTTAATGATGTGATGGTCACATCATCCGAATCATAGGGGTGAAGAAAATAATAATAAATTGTGCTTGGAAATCTTGTTGCAATGATTTGGATTAAAGTATTAAAGTATTATGCACTTTCACTTTCTGCATGAGTAATGATAGGTGTCTTAGTTCAAAAATCACAGATTTATTATTATTATTATTATTATTTTTGTGCATTCTAGATCCCCCACCTCTGCCATCTGGCATCTCAATCATCCAAACAGACAGTAAGTGTACTTCTTCAATTTCTATCAGGCCAAGTAAACTTTATGACCTAATTGATTTAATTAAACAAATATGCAATACTTAAATTGATAGCTGTAATAATTATAATGTTCAGCAGTTTTAGGGGTCATTTAGATAAATTTGCTTTTGTCTTTTCACAGATCCTCCCTCCTATAATGATGTGATTAAAATGGACAGAGAAGCACAGAAAGTCAAAGCATCCAACAGCAAAGAAGCAGAGGCTCCAGAAGAAAGAGGAATGAGAAGAAACTCCACAAAGATTGACCTGGATGTGGAACAAGGAGGACAGTGGGCATTAAAAATGTAAATGGAGGATCTTGGATGAGATTAATGACTGTCCAACAACATTCAATCAAGATGGATTATGTTTTTATTCCTGGGTTATTAGATATAATAGTGGTGAAAATATTTGCTGGTCTTTATTTATCACTTAGCCTAGCTCAGTGATAAATACATGTTAGAGAAAAACTTCTTGTTCAAGTACCTGTTATGTAATCTTTCATTTTACAAGTAAAAGTCACTTACAAGTATCCTAGAGTTATAAGTGATCACCTCTCATAAGTTAATCATTACCTTATCATTTGTAAATGTTTGTAACATTAATCAGGTACTGATACTGCTATGATACTAGTTTCGTATTTGCATTATGTTGGATGTCGGATAGATTATTGAAAAAACATATATTTAGCTGCACTTTATAGTAGGTAGTCAAGTAGTTTTTCAAGTTATGAATGGTCTTTTACCTCCCTTTCATCCTTTTTCACCTACTTCTTTTTCTTCTTGATCAAGCCTGACAGCTATCAGTGTCACTGGGTGCTAAATAGCCACAATGTGTGGACATATTCATAGCATTTGGTATCTTTGTAACCCAGTTGCAATGGGAGCCCCCTGTGCCATACAAAATATTGCTTCTGGAGTCTGTCGAGTCTGCTGCTTGAGGGAAAAATCAGAAGCACAGGAAAGAAAATTACCCTGTTCTCAATGCTTTTGGTTGCAGCATTAACTTCTTTTAGGTATTGAGGCTAAAATGAGGCTTTAAGGCTTTAAGCCTTCTTTTGGGGGGCTATTACTCCTCAACAAATGCAGCCAGGGCCAAACAAGCCCACAACTGTTTAGCATGCAGTTTAGAGCAGGCTGTCTGTGCATGATGCAGAGATGTCATCCCAGCATGAGAGATGGTCTACCATGACATGACAGGAAGTCATCCTGGTGTGAATGAGTTAACCAGCAGTATGTTTATACCACATATATACAGTTTTTCTCTTCAATGACAGTGGCTTCATAAATCTATGTACATATGAAGGATATACTCTTGCATGTTCCACAGAAAATGTTCTGGAATATTTTTAACATATGTGTGCCACACATCATAAACAAGTATTCCTTCTCAGTAACCATGACTTCATAAGATAATCTAAAGCTGAAGAGCTGAAATCGAACCTTATGTATACATGACATCATCTCCAGACCTGATACCTACATGTGAGATCCCAGCAGCATACAAAACAAAAAACACAGGCTGAACAATTAAAACTTGACATACTGCCATACTAAACTGACACATAATCATATCATGTAAGTAGTGGTAGTAGTAGTATGTGTGTGTGTGTGTGTGTGAGAGAGATAGATAGAGAGAGTATTATCACCACTTCCAAAGTGTTGCCTCTGTAGTTCCATTTTTTATATTGTTCATATTGTAAAGTGAACACTTGGTCTGTAATTACCCATTCAATATGAATGTAAAAGTAGTTCACAAAAAAATTCTCATTCAACCTTTCAAAAACATTGGTAACTTATTCCTTCCAGGTCACTCTCAGGTTCTAAGACAAACCAAGAGAATGTTACAATATCATTCTAAATTAGCTGAAGTACCTGTTGATACTAACAACACCAAGCCATTGGCAGTAGGTTCATAGGCTTTAGCAAAAGAACTTTTTCAGATTTTTGGTAGATATTTGTAAAGGCTTTTTGTGAGCAGTCTTTATGAAAACATTTTCTGTAGAATGACAAGAAGTTTTTGTTGGATACATATCAATTTAATAATTATCTTTCTTTCAATTCCTGTATTTCAAGAACAAAGATGCTTTGTTATAGTGCCTTTCAACTTTTAGGTTATAAGATTTAAAAATCTAGTCCTGTCATTTACTTTTGTAATTGTTCCAAGAACCAATGATATAATTATATTACTTCACTGTATATTTAGGTATACATACGCAATGTAAGGATTCAAGGTTCGTAGTCTTGTGAGTTAAGTGTTAACCCATAATTGACGGGTAGCATTCATAGAGGCCAGGGCCTCGCTGCCGGGGGCTTATATCGTCGCCCGAGCATGCGCGACCACTCATGCCAAATACCAGCATCCCATGCCGTTTCTTCGTAATACTACGAAGATATGTTGTATTTTCAATTTTCATTATTTTTTACAGTCTCTACTTGCCAAACTTCCTGATAAATCGAGACTGAAGGGTATTTTTGTTGTTATATAGACTCCATAGTTGATCATTATTCGGTCTATAGTCCGAATAAAATAAGCAGTGTGTGGCATCATGGAGTTGAAATTGTCGGTTTGTTGCATTTTTTTGTTTGTTGCATGGTAAAAATGAGAAAGTGTTAGAACCGACTTAATCACACTTTCACTGGCAAAAAAATAATCTTTTGCCGTGATTGTAACAAAAAAAAAACTCATGGCATGTCCATGCATACTCTATGGCATGTGCGTACGTGCCCCCGGCAGATGGTCCCGACATGTCATGGCATGTACGTACATGCCACCCGTCGGCAATGGGTTAATAAGGTGCTAAAACACTGTTTTTCTGCTATGGGAATTTTGCTCCATTCAGCCTTTTAGTTACAGGTTTCTGTAATTGTAAATGGCAACTTAATATTTAATTAATATTAAATTAATATTTAATATTCAAATAAAAGATGCAAAGAGAAATGTAGGTCTTCAGAAGAATTCTAATGCAATTTGTGCACATGACACATTAGTAAAGTGCATTTTTTTATTATAATCTGATGGGACAGTTTGTAAAGTTACTGATACCTATTTTTCCTATGTATTGTGACTCAACTGTGATTGTTTCAGTGTGCCTGATGTAACACAAAAGACAGATCAGTGACATTTTTTTACAAAGTGTATTCACGCTATTAGTTACTATAATCTTACTAGTAAATTATTTGAAAAGTATGATAGTCATCTAAGCTAGTCATTAGTGTTAAGGCTTGTAATAGTGTTTTATTAAATGTAAACTGTAGCAAGATTTTGGTTTCCATATACTTTCCCTGGTAATAACAGTTGGTGTGTTAATATGAAAGGGGCATTCTAGAATCATACCAAATATAGAAGTCTTTGCAAAGCATATATGGTACACATTATTATTATTATTTATTTATTCTATTTATTATTTATTTATTTTATGTGTGTGTGTGTCAAATGCACATTATTTATTTATATTATTATTATTATTATTATTATTATTAATTATTATTAATTATTATTATTATTTATTATTATTAATTATTATTATTTATTATTATTATTATTATTATTATTATTATTATTATTATTATTATTATAAACTGCCACATGATCTTTAGTTTTATTTACTTTATCATCCCCCTAATCACTTGCTTATTCTTGTCGTGGGAGCTTAGGAGACAGAGACTGGGGCCCGGTGTAAGGGATCACCCCTACCTTGGATCTCCCCTCAACTTTGTCTCCCCCTTTCCTTTTCCTTCACTTCTTCATCATCCCCTTCTGTCCATTCCTAAGGTGTGAGAGCCATGATGAAAGGATGAAAGGCTGGCTTTGTGTCTTTCATGAACGGCCTGGGTTAATCTCCTCCCCCTTGCCCCTCATGGGGATCCTATGGGGTAGACCGTTTCCTCTTCCCATTGATTTCAGGTTCACCATGGCCAACAATGAATTTTTTTTTTTTACCTTTATTAGGGGCATTCCTTGCCCCTTCAACTAGCCTATCTAAATTTGATTTCATTGGTTTCCTGACCCCTGCCTCTCCTTTGACCATAGCTCCAACAACTGATACTAATACCCTCTCCTCGATGTTTTGCTGTCAGCTGTATCCATTTGGAATTATCCACCCAAGTCATTATTCAACCTTCAGAATACACCCCTTCCTTTCTCCCAGCATCCTTCACTCCATCTCCTACTACACCATCTTCTCTTCATTGTCTCCCCCCACCCTCCTTATTACTACTATTCATCTTTATTGTCCTCCTTGCAAAAGTAGTATCTCCTTCTATACCACCCCATCTTCTTCCTACCCTTGTCCTTCTACTGCTTCCACCTCTGCAAACATTTTGAGTACCCTTTTTGGACCAGCCAAGTGGGATCAATTCTTTGTGATTACCCCTACGAGTCTGTACTCTGATAATGCCTTTCTCTTCTTACAAGGTCTCCAAAAACAAGTAGGCAAAGTTTCCTTTTGCAGTCCTAAGCTCATGCACTATCTGAACTCACTGGCAAACCTATTCCGGCCCAACCTCACTCCTCCCGTAATACTTGTACTGTTTCTGTCTCACCGACTGACTGTCCTGTCTACAACAAGAACTGGTCATACAGTGAAAATGACTTGCTCACATGCTTCCTTGACTATGATAGTGACAGTCCAGTGCTACACTATTCCTCCCAGAGGCTAACACAAGTCCTACACCAATATTGCCAAGATTAGTTTCTGTAGACATGACTACCCCATTAAGTTTATATTGGTAGTGTCATGCCCTGTGTCGTAACCTCTTCCCCATCAATGTCAGAAGAAATGTGGGCATTTTGGCCACCCAGCCAAATGCTCGCTCCACATCCCACTGCCCTCTTATGTGCCCAACCTGGTCATGACCATTCAAACTGCTATGTTCAGTCAAGCAAGTGTGCCAATTATGGTGGCTCCCATTATGTATTTTATAGAAGCTGCCCTGCCTACAAGCTTGAATCTGACATAGCATGCCCTCAGATTCAAACTAGGCCTCATCCTATGTGAGACCAGACAAGAAGACACTGAAAAGGTTTTCCTCTTTCTACCTATTCTAAAACATTACCTTGCTCCGCTCCCTTCCCATCTTCTCGAGAAGTCGCAGCATCTCCCTCAGTATCTCTTCCCTCTACCCAGAACCATCATATCTTTACTCCCTCTCTCCCCCAATCAAATTCCTTTTCCAGTCTATATCCAGATACTCCACCACTTCCTTGCTACCTACACTGCCTCCTGCTCACTCTACCTGTCACACCAGACAATCTAAATGTTCCTAAACTTCCTAAGCATGACTAAAGAACATGATCCACTCCCTCATCCACCCTCTAATTCCTTTATTCCTATTCACTCTACATTCAAAGAATTTGCTGATATCCATCCTCCTCCTCCTCAAGTTCTCCCAATCCTACCTCAAAAGACATTCCATCCTCTCCTCCTCCATGTGCATCACCATTCCATCTTCTTTCCCCTTATCCTCCCACCTAGATACTCACGTTACTCCCTTATGTCACAATGATGTCCTTCTCTGAAACCCTCCCCTCCTGACATTCTTCCCATTACTTCATCGCCTTCCTCTGTTCCCTGTTTCATTCTCTGTATTCTTCTCCTACTTCTAAAACTATCATCTCTTACTCTGATTGTTTCATAATAGCTCTTCTGCAGTTTTCCTCATACAGTGTTACTCTCCCTTCCTCAGACACATACTCCATTTGATCTGATTGCCCTATACCTTTAATCCCATCCCCTTTTACAAATCCCCACTGTATTCCATTTGCTCCCCCTTAATACCCTTTTCACTACCATTCTATCTTACAGCGTTCTACAACCTTTGACGTTTAACATATCTTATCCTGATCGTTAACTCATTTTCACCCTTTTCACCATAATACTTTACCATAGTACTATATGACCTTTGATGTCTATCACATTTATTTCTTCTAACCTTTAACCATTAACCATTCACTTTATCATACTCAAGGAGAAGCTGGCCCTTTTATATATGTGGATCAGGTTTCTATGCTGCTATTTCAGGTTCCTAGTACATGCTAGCTCCTTTTATAAGCCCTGTGATCATGAGTCATTTTCCAGTTCTTTGTTTTGACCTTTATATCTTTATTTATACAATTTGAACTACAATACTTCTTTGCAGTCAGTCCTTAATCAGAAAATTGGTTCCAGGACCCCACACAGATGCTAACATCAGCAGATGGTAAAGTTGCATATTTGCTTATAATGTACACAAATCATCCTTTAAATTTCACCTATCCCTGTATCATTCAAGATATCTAAAGTATATGCTATATAAATTGTTACATTGTACATTTTAGAGAATGATAACAAAGAAAAAAAGTTTGCACATGACAGGAAGCTATATCTCACAAAGTAAAGATCCAGGAACATAGGTCACCACAACAGTCACTGCAGGCAACCCAAAATCTCAGTGATATTCACTTTCAGTTCTATCAAGCTATCTAGCCCACTTAAGTTATGTTAAGTTAGGTTGGGTTGGATTTAGTTAGGTTTAGGTTTAAGTTGGGTTGGGTTGAGCTCAATTTGGTTACATTATTTTTGTTGGGTCCTGTTAGGTTAGATTGGGTTGGTTTTGGGTTTGGTGAGAGAGAGAGAGCGAGCGAGCAAGCAAGCAAGCAAACCTCTCATTGAAAATAGCATTGTCTCCATAAAACACATCATTTTCAGGCCTGAGGCATTCTGATATGAAGGCTTTCTCACACACTAAACAATAACCAAACCTTTAGCACTTAGGAAC
This sequence comes from Penaeus monodon, assembly GCF_015228065.2. Classification (NCBI taxonomy): domain Eukaryota; kingdom Metazoa; phylum Arthropoda; class Malacostraca; order Decapoda; family Penaeidae; genus Penaeus; species Penaeus monodon. The sequence continues at coordinate 16,376,755 of NC_051401.1, forward strand.
TATTTTGACCATAGAAAGGTGCACGGAAGTAGCTAATATATGAGATGCAGGATGAGCAGTGCTGAAACATGAGTGAGCTTTAGTTTTCTGGAACTTTTTCTTTTCATTCAAGACTGGTCAAAACTCCAGGTATTAAGGCCTATTGTATTATTGTGCTTTGTATCCATAATTAGTGTGTCTCCTTAAACACCACTATCAGAAGGGATGCCTAGTTAATGTCATTGACACATTCATGAAGTTGAATGTATATACTACATCAGTCTAAAACTATCTTCTTACTTCTATTAGTAACATCATTCGTTTAGAGGGTATATTTTTATTTGGTGTCAAATTTGTCTGGCACCAAGTCCTCTTTTCAAAGTGAAGTCCTCTTATATTACAATTCCTGGTTGGCTAGTGTGTTTAACTAATACATCAAAGTGGATATGGATTAATATTTTTGCTTTGTTCTAACTCTAACGCTATCCTTAATCTGCGATTCTTGCTGATTACAATAATCTGAAACTTTCTGTAATTGATGAAACCATGAAAATATATTACACTTCTATTGTTATTGTTTTTTATGCAAAACAATATAGATCTTTGATAGTTTGACAATATTCCTACAACTGGTTCTACAACAGAAAATTCACATCAAGTTTTGTAAAACCTGTAATATGGGTACAATAAAAAGGCACATATTAAAATCCATTTTTCATTACAATAAAGTCTGAATAAATATTTCTGCTCAGTAACAAGTATATTAAAAAAAATAAAGCTGAAACACTGGTAGACTTCTTTCTTTTAAATTACATAGCAAGGCTTTTGTCTATTAAACAAAATAGATTACAGCTAAAACTTTTCTTTTAAAACTGAAGATCTCTGGCCATCAGTAAGAAGAGGAGTTAGAAACTATTAAAAAAAAAAAAAAAAAAAAAAAAAAAAAAAAAAATCTAAAAAGCAATATTAATAGTTAACTTGAAATATAAAGTTCATCTAACATTTGCACAATTTTTTTACTTAACATCTTTAGGTATGAGGTATATTTCCCAAATTCATCAACAAGAGCAAAGAAATTAAAAACTGAACTGACTAGGTTATTTATTAGTTGAGCATTAAGGTTGCTTTGTATTACCCAGTAACTTTAAACCAAAGAGGCAAATGTAAAGGTGAAATCACTATCTTCAGCTCCCACACAATCAAGAGTAAAGTACTTCATAGGTGTATGGTTGTTGTGTGTTGTTGCATTGTGACCGAAGCTTTATCCCCGCAGCGAATCGCTTTCTGTGCAGGAATGACCATGGATGCAGACCCACGCCGTTTCCTTTCTTCTTCACTGCTGGATCCAGTATGCCTATGCGATGCCTCATCCTCAGTAACAGATTGGCTGCAAGTGTAGGTCACATGCTGAGGTAGGCTGAAAGGATTGGTTGCCGGGGAAGTTTCTGTCTGCACAGTCTGGCGAATCAGGCGATGGGTAATGGGCTCTGCTGTGACTTCAACTCCTCTGCGGTATGACTCATTACCTGTTACATGTAATGAATGAAAGCAAATACAATTGTAAATTTTGTCAATGACAGTCATACTAATATTAGTTGATTATAGAAAATTATGACAGTGGTAAGGACAACAAATATATATATACAGTACACACATGTAAAGCTGATAATGGTTATACCGAAAGTATAATTCATGATGAGGCCGAAAATGACATTGGTAACCTTGACACAGATGACGATGATGATGACATAAAGACACAAAATTTGCACATAAACTTCCTAAAATTACACAACTGGCACGTCACACTACCTGAGGACGAACTTAGAGAGTGGTTAGAGGAGCGTGAGGATGGGCGGGTCATGGACGAAGAACCACCGTCTTTGAGCGATCGGTTTGAGCCACTTCTCTCCACCTGGTCCTCCCTACCCCTTCCAGTCTCTAGCCTTTCCACCTACAGCAAAACCCAACAGAGAGCATGCACAGTCAAATATTTTTTTGACAAGAATAAAAATAAGCGGAAGTACATCCTCAGCAAACTTTACTTACTTAGCATTTAAAACTTCATAAAGGTTGATATATTTTTCAAGGATAAATAAATGCAGATATACAATAAAGCTCAATAAAATAAATAATCAATTAACTATATAAATGAATAAATAAATAAATTTGCATGGGATGTATGTATGTGTATAAAAAAAAAATATATTTATACATACATATATATATATATATATATATATATATATATATATATATATATATATATATATATATATATCATATATATATATATATATATATATTATATATCATATATATATATAATATTATATATATTATATATTATATATATTAATATTATATATTATTATATATATATTACATATTATATATATATTATATATTATATATTATATTATATTACATATATATATATATATAAATACATAATTAAGTCTGTATATTACTATATATCATAATATATAAAATATGATTCATAACATATATATATATCCAATAGAAATGCATATGTGCAATCAGTTTACCATACAAGTATACCTAAAATTACTACCACACATATATTACGCTTATGCTACATATACTTACCCAGGAAATGCTATGAGCAACACTGGCGTGACAAAGCTAGATACACAACAGTTATCTTCACATACTACAGTGTCATTGCATTCACTGCAACGCATGTACTCTGATCAAGGAAATTGCAGAGAATCAAGCATTATCATCAAGTACACCTGACAGTATTAAACGTAATCTTGTACCTGTCACTGTGAAATCAACCAGCTATTTAGAAACTGGGATATCAGGATTAATAGGCTATTTAGCAGTGCTATATATGTATCTTGTGCATGTTTACATTAACTGAAGACACCTGTACTTGCGATAATCATAACACCATTAACATATCTATTACACTGATCACCAATTGACAATTACAATATGTGCAAACTCAATGTCACTGATACACAAGT
>NC_051401.1:16379823-16393602 GCF_015228065.2 Penaeus monodon
TTGAGCTACAAGATTTTGCCCCCAAATTTTCTCTTTTATTTTTTCTTTTACTTTCCAGAATTTGCATTTATATGCTTTATCCAGAACATAAGTTACATTTTGTTAGTTTTTGTTTTTTTGTTTTTTTTTAATATTCAATTTTGTGTAATAATCTGCACCACCAGTCATGGTGGCCAGAAATAGGATGCCAAACCCTCTTCCAGTCATATTTCATGGACACTACATTCCACACTTTTTTATCAATGGAAATAATGCAAAAGCCCCTTTCTAAATGCCATATATGTCTCAAGGAGGTTTGTGCACTTGTGGTGAATCTTTCCCATCTCACCAGCCTTCAGCCAAATGCTTACAATGACAAGTTTGCATCACCCTAACCCACAGCTAGATTTTCATAGGGGTGAAAAAAATAATAATAAATTGTGCTTGGAAATCTTGTTGCAATGATTTGGATTAAAGTATTAAAGTATTATGCACTTTCACTTTCTGCATGAGTAATGATAGGTGTCTTTGTTCAAAAATTACAGATTTATTATTATTATTATTATTTTTGTGCATTCTAGATCCCCCACCTCTGCCATCTGGCATCTCAATCATCCAAACAGACAGTAAGTGTACTTCTTCAATTTCTATCAGGCCAAGTAAACTTTATGACCTAATTGATTTAATTAAACAAATATGCAATACTTAAATTGATAACTGTAATAATTATAATGTTCAGCAGTTTTAGGGGTCATTTAGATAAATTTGTTTTTGTCTTTTCACAGATCCTCCCTCCTATAATGATGTGATTAAAATGGACAGAGAAGCACAGAAAGTCAAAGCATCCAACAGCAAAGAAGCAGAGGCTCCAGAAGAAAGAGGAATGAGAAGAAACTCCACAAAAATTGACCTGGATGTGGAACAAGGAGGACAGTGGGCATTAAAAATGTAAATGGAGGATCTTGGATGAGATTAATGACTGTCCAACAACATTCAATCAAGATGGATTATGTTTTTATTCCTGGGTTATTAGATGTGATAGTGGTGAAAATATTTGCTGGTCTTTATTTATCACTTAGCCTAGGTCAGTGACAAATACATGTTAGAGAAAAAATTCTTGTTCAAGTACCTGTTTTGTAATCTTTCATTTTACAAGTAAAAGTCACTTACAAGTATCCTAGAGTTATAAGTGATCACCTCTCAGAAGTTTATCATTGCCTTATCATTTGTAAATGTTTGTAACATTAATCAGGTACTCATACTGCTATGATACTAGTTTCGTATTTGCATTATGTTGGATGTCGGTTAGATTATTGAAAAAACATATATTCAGCTGCACTTTATAGTAGGTAGTCAAGTAGTTTTTCAAGTTATGAATGGTCTTTTACCTCCCTTTCATCCTTTTTCACCTACTTCTTTTTCTTCTTGATCAAGCCTGACAGCTATCAGTGTCACTGGGTGCTAAATAGCCACAATGTGTGGACATATTCATAGCATTTGGTATCTTTGTAACCCAGTTGCAATGGGAGCCCCCTGTGCCATATAAAATATTGCTTCTGGAGTCTGTCGAGTCTGCTGCTTGAGGGAAAAATCAGAAGCACAGGAAAGAAAATTACCCTGTTCTCAATGCTTTTGGTTGCAGCATTAACATTTTTTTAGGTATTGAGGCTAAAATGAGGCTTTAAGGTTTTAAGCCTTCTTTTGGGGGGCTATTACTCCTCAACAAATGCAGCCAGGGCCAAACAAGCCCACAACTGTTTAGCATGCAGTTTAGAGCAGGCTGTCTGTGCATGATGCAAAGATGTCATCCCAGCATGAGAGATGGTCTACCAAGACATGACAGGAAGTCATCCTGGTGTGAATGAGTTAACCAGCAGTATGTTTATACCACATATATACAGTTTTTCTCTTCAATGACGGTGGCTTCATAAATCTATGTACATATGAAGGATATACTCTTGCATGTTCCACAGAAAATGTTCTGGGATATTTTTAACATATGTGTGCCACACATTATAAACAAGTATTCCCTCTCAGTAACCATGACTTCATAAGATAATCTAAAGCTGAAGAGCTGAAATCGAACCTTATGTATACATGACATCATCTCCATACCTGATACCTACATGTGAGATCCCAGCAGCATACAAAACAAAAAACACAGGCTGAACAATTAAAACTTGACATACTGCCATACTAAACTGACACATAATCATATCATGTAAGTAGTAGTAGTAGTAGTATGTGTGTGTGTGTGTGTGTGTGTGTGTGTGTGTGTGTGTGTGTGTGTGTGTGTGTGTGTGTGTGTGTGTGTGTGTGTGTATGTGTGAGAGAGAGAGAGAGAGAGAGAGAGAGTATTATCACCACTTCCAAAGTGTTGCCTCTGTAGTTCCATTTTTTATATTGTTCATATTGTAAAGTGAACACTTGGTCGTAATTACCCATTCAATATGAATGTAAAGGTAGGTCACACAAAAATTCTCATTCAACCTTTCAAAAACATTGGTAACTTATTCCTTCCAGGTCACTCTCAGGTTCTAAGACAAACCAAGAGAATGTTACAATATCATTCTAAATTAGCTGAAGTACCTGTTGATACTAACAACACCAAGCCATTGGCAGTAGGTTCATAGGCTTTAGCAAAAGAACTTTTTCAGATTTTTGGTAGATATTTGTAAAGGCTTTTTGTGAGCAGTCTTTTTGAAAACATTTTCTGTAGAATGACAAGAAGTTTTTGTTAGATACATATCAATTTAATATTTATCTTTCTTTCAATTCCTGTATTTCAAGAACAAAGATGCTTTGTTATAGTGCCTTTCAACTTTTAGGTTATAAGATTTAAAAATCTAGTCCTGTCATTTACTTTTGTAATTGTTCCAAGAACCAATGATATAATTATATTACTTCACTGTATATTTAGGTATACATACGCACTGTAAGGATTCAAGGTTCGTAGTCTTGTGAGTTAAGTGTTAATAAGGTGCTAAAGCACTGTTTTTCTGCTATGGGAATTTTGCTCCATTCAGCCTTTTAGTTACAGGTTTCTGTAATTGTAAATGGCAACTTAATATTTAAGTAATATTAAATTAATATTTAATATTCAAATAAAAGATGCAAAGAGAAATGTAGGTCTTCAGAAGAATTCTCATGCAATTTGTGCATATGACACATTAGTAAAGTGCATTTTTTTATTATAATCTGATGGGACAGTTTGTAAAGTTACTGATACCTATTTTTCCTATGTATTGTGACTCAACTGTGATTGTTTCAGTGTGCCTGATGTAACGCAAAAGACAGATCAGTGACATTTTTTTTACAAAGTGTATTCACGCTATTAGTTACTATAATCTTACTAGTAAATTATTTGAAAAGTATGATAGTCATATAAGCTAGTCATTAGTGTTAAGGCTTGTAATAGTGTTTTATTAAATGTAAACTGTAGCAAGATTTTGGTTTCCATATACTTTCCCTGGTAATAACAGTTGGTGTGTTAATATGAAAGGGGCATTCCAGAATCATACCAAATATAGAATAGTCTTTGCAAAGCATATATGGTACACATTATTATTTATTTATTCTATTTATTATTTATTTTGTGTGTCTGTGTGTCAAATGCACATTATTTATTTTTATTATTATATACATATATATATATATATATATATATATATATATTATATATATATATATATATATATATATAATATATTAATATATATATTATTTTTTTTTTTTTTTTTTTTTTTTTTTTTTTTTTTTTTTTTTTTTTTAACTGCCACATAATCTTTAGTTTTATTTACTTTATCATCCCCCTAATCACTTGCTTATTCTTGTCGTGAGGGCTTAGGAGACAGACTGGGGCCCAGTGTAAGGGATCACCCCTACCTTGGATCTCACCTCAACTTTGTCTCCCCCTTTCCTTTTCCTTCACTTCTTCATCATCCCCTTCTGTCCATTCCTAAGGTGTGAGAGCCATGCTGAAAGGATGAAAGGCTGGCTTTGTGTCTTTCATGAAGGGCCTGGGTTAATCTCCTACCCCTTGCCCCGCATGGGGATCCTATGGGGTAGACCGTTTCCTCTTCCCAGTGATTTCAGGTTTACCATGGCCAATAATGAATTTTTTTTTACCTTTATTAGGGGCATTGCTTGCCCCTTCATCAACTAGCCTATCTAAATTTGATTTCATTGGTTTCCTTACCCCCGGCCTCTCCTTTGACCATGGCTCCAACCACTGATACTAATACCCCCTCCTCGATGTTTTGCTGTCAGCTGTATCCATTTGGAATTATCCACCCAGGTCATTATTCAACCTTCAGAATACACCCCGTCCTTTCTCCCAGCATCCTTCACTCCATCTCCTACTACACCATCTTCTCTTCATTGTCTCCCCCCACCCTCCTTATTACTACTCTTCATCTTTATTGTCCTCCTTGCAAAAGTAGTATCTCCTATACCAACCCATCTTCTTCCTACCCTTGTCCTTCTACTGCTTCCACCTCTGCAAACATTTTGAGTACCCTTTTTGGCCCAGCCAAGTGGGATCAATTCTTTGTGATTACCCCTACGAGTCTGTACTCTGATAATGCCTTTCTCTTCTTACAAGGTATCCAAAAACAAGTAGGCAAAGTTTCCTTTTGCAGTCCTAAGCTCATGCACTATCTGAACTCACTGGCAAACCTATTCCGGCCCAACCTCACTCCTCCCGTAATACTTGTACTGTTTCTGTCTCACCGACTGACTGTCCTGTCTACAAGAACTGGTCATACAGTGAAAATGACTTGCTCACATGCTTCCTTTACTATGATAGTGACAGTCCAGTGCTACACTATTCCTCCCAGAGGCTAACACAAGTCCTACACCAATATTGCCAAGATTAGTTTCTGTAGACATGACTACCCCATTAAGTTTATATTGGTAGAGTGTCATGCCCTGTGTCGTGACCTCTTCCCCATCAATGTCAGAAGAAATGTGGGCATTTTGGCCACCCAGCCAAATGCTCGCTCCACATCCCACTGCCCTCTTATGTGCCCAACCTGGTCATGACCATTCAAACTGCTATGTTCAGTCAAGCACGTGTGCCAATTATGGTGGCTCCCATTATGTATTTTATAGAAGCTGCCCTGCCTACAAGCTTGAATCTGACATAGCATGCCCTCATTTTCAAACTAGGCCTCATCCTATGTGAGACCAGACAAGAAGACACTAAAAAGGTTTTCCTCTTTCTACCTATTCTAAAACATTACCTTGCTCCGCTCCCTTCCCATCTTCTCGAGAAGTCGCAGCATCTCCCTCAGTATCTCTTCCCTCTACCCAGAACCATCATATCTTTACTCCCTCTCTCCCCCAATCAAATTCCTTTTCCAGTCTATATCCAGATACTCCACCACTTCCTTCCTACCTACACTGCCTCCTGCTCACTCTACCTGTCACACCAGACAATCTAAATGTTCCTAAACTTCCTAAGCATGACTAAAGAACATGATCCACTCCCTCATCCACCCTCTAATTCCTTTATTCCTATTCACTCTACATTCAAAGAATTTGCTGATATCCATCCTCCTCCTCCTCAAGTTCTCCCAATCCTACCCCAAAAGACATTCCATCCTCTCCTCCTCCTCTTCATCGCCTTCCTCTGTTCCCTGTTTCATTCTCTGTATTCTTCTCCTACTTCTAAAACTATCATCTCTTACTCTGATTGTTTCATAATAGCTCTTCTGCAGTTTTCCTCATACAGTGTTACTCTCCCTTCCTCAGACACATACTCTGCATTTGATCTGATCGCTATACCTTTAAATCCCATCCCCTTTTACAAATCCCCACTGTATTCCATTTGCTCCCCCTTAATACCCTTTTCACTACCATTCTATCTTACAGCATTCTACAACCTTTGACATTTAACATATCTTATCCTGATCGTTAACTCATTTTCACCCTTTTCACCATAATACTCCCCCCCAATCCCTTGCCCGTTGTTGTCGTGGGGGGGCTTAGGAGGCGGAGACCGGGACCCAATGATGGGGAACTCCCCAACCTTGGGACTCAGCCCTCGACTCAACTAATTTTGCATGGTCTTTATTTTCCTTCCCACTTTCGTTTCTGTCCCTTCACCAAACCCTTCTGCTATTCACCTCCTAAGGTGTGAGAGCCGTGCTGAAAGGATGAAAGGCTGACTTTGTGCCAGTCCTGAACGGCCTGAGGGACCCATGGGCACGATATTCCCCTGATTTAGTTATCTAGCCCTTACCCCTCAAGGGGACCCTGAGGGGTGGACCGTTTTTATCCCCAACATAATCCAGGCTTACCATGGCCAGTAATGAAAACTTAACCCCACTATTAGGGGCAATGAGGCTTGCCCCTTTATCAAATAGCCCCAACAATGTAAACCCACCAGATTCCCTGACCCAGGCTCTCCTTTGACCACGGCTCCGAAACACTGCAATAACTACCCCCTCATCAATACCTACTAGTACAGTAGCCAACAATCAACCCTTCTCAACTTCAACACATCTACCCCCACAACCTCCAACATCAACCACCTCATCCTCCCTTATTAATACTTACAGCCTTATTGCCCACCTCCCCATAACACTACTCCCTTAACACTACTCCATCTTCGTCACGCCCCCGCCCTCGACTACCCTATCTCTACAACAATTTTGAATACCCTCTTCAGCACAGCCAAATGGGACCGATTTTTCGTGATCCCTCCCACAGCTCCCTACTCTGACAACCCCTTCTCTTCCAACAATGTCTCCAAAAACAAGTAGGTAAAGTCTCTTTCCGTAGCCGACCCGACCGCTCCCGTCTTGTCACAGTAACTCCGAAAACCAAGCTATAGCATTAACAAAACTAACAGACCTATATGTAACCCCATCCTTGCAGAACCCCATCCAACCCTCAATACTGGCACCGGAACAGTTTCAATCTCCCCAGCAAATTGCCCAATCTGTGACAAAGATTGGTCAGATTGTGGAGAAGATCTACTTGCCTGTCTCACAGACTATGATGCAACATCAGTACAATGCTACTCCATTCCCCTAGAGGTCATCGAAAGAACCCACTAACATAGCCAAAATTACCTTCCGTAGGCATGACCTTCCCTTTAACGTCTACATAGGAGGAGAATCCCTCCCTGTTCGTCCATACCACCCCCTCCACGTCAGTGCCAAAATTGTTGGCGTCTAGGACACCCAGCCAAACATTGCCGTTCCACAGCCAGATGCCCACTATGTGCCCAACCTGGCCATACCCGATCTAACTGCCCTGCACAATCACGCACATGTGCCAACTGTGGCGGCCCCCATAATGTATTTTATAGGGGTTGTCCCACCTATAAATTTGAGTCTGAGGTAGCAACTCTCAGATTCAAACTTGGACTCACACTACGCGAAGCCAGACAAGAAGCACGTCGACGTGGTTTCTCCCTTACTCCTTACTCCAGTAATACTGCTCATTCTACCAATTCTCCTAACCCACCCCTCCTACATCTAACCCACCCTCTTCTACCTCCTACCTTCCCCAGTCAAACTCTTTTGCCATCCTAAATCCAGACACTCCAATCTCTACTACAGATACTTCAATCACCACTACAATCCCAACACCTTCCCCTCTCCCTCCTCGCACTACCCGTAACAGACAGAACAAACGTTCCACCCACCTCTTCCCCTACCACACAATCAACTCCACCTTCCATTGCTCCTATGCTTGAGACACCAGTCCTCTCTTCCCCCCCTCACAAGAAATCCTTTATCCCCAAAACTCCCGAACCAACTCAGAAGAAGAAACCATTGAAAATATTCAAGATTACCTAATGAAAACTGACACTCAACCTCCAAATCTTACAACTCCTGCTCCTTCCACACTCCAAGTAACTGCTGATATCCATCCTCCTCCTAACGATATCCCCCCTACACCCTATCCTCCTACCCCCTCCCAACACAGCCCATCCCCCCCGACCCCAACCCCGCCACATTAACCCTCCCCACCATCCCTCTATCCCTTCCACTCCCTCCTTACGCACGTGAATCCCTTATGTAACTCATTAACTCTCATAAAGTCAATACACACCACCAGACACTCCAATCCCACACATCCTACTGCCGTGCCCACGTTTTGAAACAACTCGTACCTCTGCTTTCCCCCACCTATCCCCCCTTCACCGACCTCCCAACCTATCAGACATCCTTACAGAATCCCACACTTTTTGCTTCAACAACCTATTCTCTTTCCTCAAACGCATACATATTCTTCATCTAATCTAACTCCTTACCATACCCGACCCTAACCCTTTCACTCACCAACTCCTTTGCCCAGCTTAGACAACTAATCACTAACTCAACCACCCTTCCCTAACATTAACTATAGTGCTACATGACCTTAGATGTCTAGCACATTTATCTTGCTTTTAACCATTAACCATCACCATAATACTTTACCATAGTACTATATGACCTTTGATGTCTATCACATTTATTTCTTCTAACCTTTAACCATTAACCATTCACTTTATCATATTCAAGGAGAAGCTGGCCCTTTTATATATGTGGATCAGGTTTCTATGCTGCTATTTCAGGTTCCTAGTACATGCTAGCTCCTTTTATAAGCCTCCTGTGATCATGAGTCATTTTCCAGTTCTTTGTTTTGACCTTTATATCTTTATTTATACAATTTGAACTACAATACTTCTTTGCAGTCAGTCCTTAATCAGAAAATTGGTTCCAGGACCCCACACAGATGCTAACATCAGCAGATGGTAAAGTTGCATATTTGCTTATAATGTACACAAATCATCCTTTAAATTTCACCTATCCCTGTATCATTCAAGATATCTAAAGTATATGCTATATAAATTGTTACATTGTACATTTTAGAGAATGATAACAAAGAAAAAATGTTTGCACATGACAGGAAGCTATATCTCACAAAGTAAAGATCCAGGAACATAGGTCACCACAACAGTCACTGCAGGCAACCCAAAATCTCAGTGATATTCACTTTCAGTTCTATCAAGCTATCTAGCCCACTTAAGTTATGTTAAGTTAGGTTGGGCTGGGTTGGGTTGGATTTAGTTAGGTTTAGGTTTAAGTTGGGTTGGGTTGAGCTCAATTTGGTTACATTATTTTTGTTGGGTCCTGTTAGGTTAGATTGGGTTGGTTTTGGGTTTGGTGAGAGAGAGCGAGCAAGCAAGCAAGCAAACCTCTCATTGAAAATAGCATTGTCTCCATAAAACACATCATTTTCAGGCCTGAGGCATTCTGATATGAAGGCTTTCTCACACACTAAACAATAACCAAACCTTTAGTACTTAGGAACTATTTTGACCATAGAAAGGTGCACGGAAGTAGCTAATATATGAGATGCAGGATGAGCAGTGCTGAAACATGAGTGAGCTTTAGTTTTCTGGAACTTTTTCTTCTCATTCAAGTCTGGTCAAATCTCCAGGTATTAAGGCCTATTGTATTATTTTTTCTCTAACCATTAATTTGCCTGTGTGCTTTGTATCCATATATAGTGTGTCTTCTTAAACACCACTATCAGAAGGGATGCCTAGTTAATGTCATTCATGAAGTTGAATGTATATACTACATCAGTCTAAAACTATCTTCTTACTTCTATTAGTAACATCATTCGTATAGAGGGTATATTTTTATTTGGTGTCAAATTTGTCTGGCACCAAGTCCTCTTTTCAAAGTGAAGTCCTCTTATATTACAATTCCTGGTTGGCTAGTGTGTTTAACTAATACATCAAAGTGGATATGGATTAATATTTTTGCTTTGTTCTAACTCTAACGCTATCCTTAATCTGCGATTCTTGCTGATTACAATAATCTGAAACTTTCTGTAATTGATGAAACCATGAAAATATATTACACTTCTATTGTTATTGTTTTTTATGCAAAACAATATAGATCTTTGATAGTTTGACAATATTCCTACAACTGGTTCTACAACAGAAAATTCACATCAAGTTTTGTAAAACCTGTAATATGGGTACAATAAAAAGGCACATATTAAAATCCATTTTTCATTACAATAAAGTCTGAATAAATATTTCTGCTCAGTAACAAGTATATTAAAAAAAATAAAGCTGAAACACTGGTAGACTTCTTTCTTTTAAATTACATAGCAAGGCTTTTGTCTATTAAACAAAATAGATTACAGCTAAAACTTTTCTTTTAAAACTGAAGATCTCTGGCCATCAGTAAGAAGAGGAGTTTTGAAACTATAAAAAAAAAAAAAAAAAAAAAAAAAAAATCTAAAAGCAATATAATAGTTAACTTGAAATATAAGTTCATCTAACATTTGCACAATTTTTTTTACTTAAACATCTTTAGGTATGAGGTATATTTCCCAAATTCATCAACAAGAGCAAAGAAATTAAAACTGAACTGACTAGGTTATTTATTAGTTGAGCATTAAGGTTGCTTTGTATTACCCAGTAACTTTAAACCAAAGAGGCAAATGTAAAGGTGAAATCACTATCTTCAGCTCCCACACAATCAAGGGTAAAGTACTTCATAGGTGTATGGTTGTTTGTGGTGTTGTTGCATGTGACCGAAGCTTTATCCCCGCAGCGAATCGCTTTCTGTGCAGGAATGACCATGGATGCAGACCCACGCCGTTTCCTTTCTTCTTCACTGCTGGATCCAGTATGCCTATGCGATGCCTCATCCTCAGTAACAGATTGGCTGCAAGTGTAGGTCACATGCTGAGGTAGGCTGAAAGGATTGGTTGCCGCGGAAGTTTCTGTCTGCACAGTCTGGCGAATCAGGCGATGGGTAACGGGCTCTGCTGTGACTTCAACCCCTCTGCGGTATGACTCATTACCTGTTACATGTAATGAATGAAAGCAAATACAATTGTAAATTTTGTCAATGACAGTCATACTAATATTAGTTGATTATAGAAAATTATGACAGTGGTAAGGACAACAAATATATATATACAGTACACACATGTAAAGCTGATAATGGTTATACCGAAAGTATAATTCATGATGAGGCCGAAAATGACATTGGTAACCTTGACACAGATGACGATGATGATGACATAAAGACACAAAATTTGCACATAAACTTCCTAAAATTACACAACTGGCACGTCACACTACCTGAGACGAACTTAGAGAGTGGTTAGAGGAGCGTGAGGATGGCGGGTCTGGACGAAGAAAACCCCCGTCTTTGAGCGAATCGTTTGAGCCACTTCTCTCCACCGGTCCTCCCTACCCCTTCCAGTCTCTAGCCTTTCCACCTACAGCAAAAAAACCCAACAGAGAGCATGCCCCAGTCAAATATTTTTTTGACAAGAATAAAAATAAGCCCGGGAAGAAAATCCTCAGCAAACTTTACTTACTTAGCATTTAAACTTCATAAAGGTTGATATATTTTTCAAGGATAAATAAATGCAGATATACAATAAAGCTCAATAAAATAAATAATCAATTAACTATAAAATAAATAAATAAATAAATTTGCATGGGTATGAAATGTAATGTGTGTATAAAAAAAAAAAAAAAAAAAAAAAAAAAAAAAAAAAAATATTATATTAATTATAGATTATATATATATATATAATATATATATATATAATATATATATATATAAATAATATAATATATATATATATAATATATATTATTTTAATATATTATTATATATATTATATATTATATATATATATTTTTATATTATATTATATTATTTTAAAATATTATATTATTATATATATATTATATTATATTTTATTATATAATTATTAATATTTTTATATTTAATTATATTATTATATATATATTATATGTATATTCTATCCTTTTTTATTTATATTATATATAATATATATTATATATATTATTTATATAAAAATATATTTTATATCTAATGATATATATATTTATATTGTATTATTATCTATCTATTATAAAATAAAATATCATATATATATATCATATATAAAATATATATCATATATTATATATATATATCATAAATATATACACACATATATATATCATATATACATACATATATATACCCAGAGCAACAGCTCTGGGTGCAACAGCTCTGGGTGCAACAGCCTAGATACACAAAATTCTCCTTCACAACTACAGTTTCTATGCATTCATGCAAGCATGATACTCTGATCCAAAGGAAATTGCATGAAGCAATCAGCATTACCATACAAAGCTAACCCTGAAACAGTTATCTAACACCCACAATAACTTACAGCCCTGTCAATTGCCCTAAACTGCCACACCCAGCGGTAATTATAGAGAAACTGGCGATGATCAAAGCGATGATCATCAGGCGAGTATGTTTCAGCATGGTAGGCTGGAGTAAGAACTGTCATCTTGTGTCTGTTTACACTGTAGAACCTGAAGAACACCTTGACCTTCTCTGACACCTGTTGAGTTTCAGAGTTTAAGAGGCTTTTCATTTAGTACAGCTTCTATATATGTATTTGTATGCACTAGTATCACTATTGTAAACACCTGTATTCTTAATCAACAACTACTTTCATTATGAATCAATTCACTTTAGAGACTTAATCATGTAAATATAATAAATTCTTGAAAACTCTGGCATGAAATAACATCCTACCTCTTTAGGTGTACACTGATCAGACCAAAGGTGGACAAGTTTGCCAAACATGGAGTATGGGCCACAACATTCCACTTTCCTCAATTTCCCATAAAGTGAAAGCTCATCATATGTCATTCCCATATCTGCCTCATCTGTCTGTGCAAGCTTCCCTTCCTGCAAGGGTTCTAACTCAGCTGTGGGTGGAGCACCTAGGATTTCTCCTAAGACAGGTAGATTCAGTCTGAAGGGGTAAAAGTCAGATTTTATTGTTAATAGAGCATATGATAACAGAGTGTTTAATCAGACCTGTTCTTTAATATTGGGAACATGACATTAAAGGATTTTGAAGTATGGCAGCCTTTACATTTATTCTTTATTTTAAAAATATATGGCAATCTATCTTTGTGACAAAACACAGACTGCAAACTAAATATAGACATTAACCCATTCCTGACGGGTGGCATGTACGCACATGCCATGGAATGGCGGGACTATCTGCCGGGGGCATGTATGTACATGCCATGGTGGACGTATGGAGAAGCCAGGAGTTATTTTTTGTTGCAATCACGGCAAAATAATATTTTTCTGCCAGTGAAAGTGTGATTAAGTCGTTTTTAACACTTTCTCATTTTTGCTATGAAAAAAAAAAAAAAAAAAAAAAAAAAAATGCAACAAACGGACAATTTCAACTCCATGATGCCGCACACTGCTTATTTTATTCAGACTATGGACTGAATAATGATCAACTATGGAGTCTATATAACAACAAAAATACCCTTCAGTCTCAATTTATCAGGAAGTTTGGCAAGTAGAGACTTTAAAAAATAATGAAAACTGAAAATACAACATATCTTTGTAGTATTACGAAGAAACAGCATGGGATGCTGGTGTTTGGCATGAGTGGTCGCGCATGCTAGGGCAACGATATAAGCCCCCGGCAGCATGCCCAGGCCACTATGAATACTACCCGTCGGGAAAGGGTTAAACTAAAGTTTGCACAAGTTATATACATCCCACATATATACGTATATAATGAAATGCTATAAACAGATTTGATACTGGGGAGGATGTAAAATCTTAGAACAGTCACTCTCTGGGTGCTAGCCTTGGTCATTTTAAAACATTAAATTTGATTTTATAAACTGTAGTTTACTGGCCATCATCATCAGCTATGTTTGGTCTCTTTTTGCATCTGTTTAGTTTATATCTGGAAGAAAGC
>NC_051401.1:16393702-16399511 GCF_015228065.2 Penaeus monodon
GTATAAAATATATATATATAATATATTTATATATATTTTTTAAATAAATATATTATTTTTATATTTATTTTTAAAAATAAAATTAAAAATATAAATATAATAATATTAAAAAAGAATATAATAAAAAAAAGAAAAAATATATATAATATTATATGATATTAATATATTAATTATATTATAATATTATATATATATTAATATATATATATATTTTATTTTAAAAAAATTTTATATATAGAATATAATATTAAATATTATATATATATAATAATATTAAAATATATTAATTTATATAATATTAAATTAAATAATATTATATTATATTATAATTATATAAAATATATTTTAAAATATAGATATATTATATATATATATATATATATATATATATATATTATATAAATAAATATATATCATATATATATATATATATCATAAATATATACACACATATATATATTTATATATACATACATATATATACCCAGAGCAACAGCTCTGGGTGCAACAGCCTAGTACACCAAAATTCCCCTTCAAACTACAGTTTTATGCATGCATGAAAGCAGGGATACTCGACCCAAAAGGAAATTGCATGAAGCAATCAGCATTAACATACAAAGCTAACCCTGAACAGTTATTAACACCCACAATAAACTTACAGCCCTGTCAATCGCCTAAACTGCCACACCCAGCGGTAATATAGAGAAACTGGGGGGGTGATCAAAGCGATGATCATCAGGCGAGTTTTGTTTTTAGCATGGTAGGCTGGAGTGAGAACTGTCATCTTGTGTTGTTTACACTGTAGAACCTGAAGAACACCTTGACCTTCTCTGACACCTGTTGAGTTTCAGAGTTTAAGAGGGTTCATTTAGTACAGGGTTCTATATATGAGTTTGTATGCACTAGTATCACTATTGTAAACACCTGATTCTTAATCAACAATACTTTCATTATGAATCAATTTACTTTAGAGACTTAATCATGTAAATATTAATAAATTCTTGAAAACCTGGCATGAATAAACATCTAAACCCCTTTAGGTGTACACTGATCAGACCAAAGGTGGACAAGTTGCCAAACATGGGAGTATGGGCCACAACATTCCAAATTTCCTCAATTTCCCATAAAGTGAAAGCTCATCATATGTCATTCCCTATCTGCCTCATCTGTCTGTGCAAGCTTCCCTTCCTGCAAGGGTTTTTAACTCAGCTGTGGGTGGAGCACCTAGGATTCTCCTAAGACAGGTAGATTCAGTCTGAAGGGGTGAAAGTCAGATTTTATTGCTACTAGAGCATATGATAACAAGAGTGTGTAATCAGACCTTCTTTAATATTGGGAACATGACATTAAGGATTGTGAAGCATGGCAGCCTTTCCATTGATTCTTCATTTTAAAAAATATAGGGCAATCTATCTTGAGACAAACACACAGACTGCAAACTAAAATATAGACATTAACCCATTCCGGACGGGGGCATCGTACGCACATGCATGGATGGCGGGACTATTCATGACGGGGGCATGTATGTACAGGCAATGTGGGGACGTATGGAAGAAGCAGGAGGTTTTAAAATTAAAAATTTTGTGTTGCAATCACGCAAAAAAATATTTTCTGCCATGAAAGTGTGATAGTCTGTTTTCAACACTTTCTCCTTTTTGCTATGAAAAAAAAAAAAAAAAAAGAAAAAAAAAAATGCAAAAACGGACAATTTCAACTCCATGATGCCCGCACACTGCTATTTTATAGACTGATGGACTGAAAATGATCAACATGGAGCTATATAACAACAAAAATACCCTCAAGTCTCAATACAGAGTTTGGCAAGTTAGAGCTTTAAAAAATAATGAAAACTGAAAATACACATATCTTTGTAGTATTACGAAGAAACAGCATGGGATGCTGTGGTGGCATGAGTGGTCGCGCTGCTTAGGGCAACGATAAAGCCCCCGGCAGCATGCCCAGGCCACTATGAATACTAACCGTCCGGGAAAGGGTTAAACTAAAGTTTGCACAAGTTATATACATCCCACATATATACGTATATAAATGAAATGCTTTAAACAGATTTGATACTGGGGAGGATGTAAAATCTTAGAACAGTCACTCTCTGGGTGCTAGCCTTGGTCATTTTAAAACATTAAATTTGATTTTATAAACTGTAGTTTACTGGCCATCATCATCAGCTATGTTTGGTCTCTTTTTGCATCTGTTTAGTTTATATCTGCAACAAAGCAAAGAAAAAAAAGAATAGGCTGCACTCAAACATTCAATATTATCCAACTGGAATGTGTGCCATGTTTCACAGTTCTATAAACGTCCTCTTGAAAGTGTTAATGTTGCAAAATCATTTACCTTTGCATGTTTTGAATATTTAACATTATCAAACAGAACAGATCTAATTACAAACTGTGAATACACAAATATATGGACAGCAACACAAAGACTGGATACTAATTATTAAACTTCTAGCTTTGGAAAAGGGGCATGACTTTTAAGCAGGTACAAAATAAGGCGACTATAGTTACTCTATGCTTACATGTCACACAAAAGTTATCATCATTAACATTAATCATCTATGGTAATATGAATACATTGACCAGCATATTTTTAATCAAACAGATTTATGTTTAAAACAGTTAAAATCTAAATTAAAAAATATAATTTCATGAAGGATATAACTAGTTTCCATTCTACATTTGTTTATGAAATAAAACAATGACACATTTTAAAAAATAACTTACCTTTCTTTTGCTAAGTGTAAAAACCTCTTCAGATCAGACTTGGAAAAGCCTCCAATGGGGTTGATGTCAGCTGAACTACAATCATATTTGGTCATGTATCCACGAAGAGCTTCATCCACATTGGCAGATCCAAGCACTAGGAGGCCACCTTGCCGTCCTCGTACCCACAACATCAACTGAAATTTTTTTTTTTTTTTTAAGTACAGGGAAACCAGTGTAAACATTTTTACAAATTTTGAAGCACTTATTTCTAATACCTAAAACTCTCACCTGTGCAAAGAGGTATGCGAGGACATGCGAAGACGAGCTGAACATTTTGCCAGAGCTAGGTTTTCCCTCACTGTCCCACCCCGAACTTTGAATTTGGGGATGTGCCTGTTGCAGCACTAAATATTCCCAGTGCAAAAAGAAACCATACTATCTATTCCAATGGGAATATGGTAGCTGTGGTGAAGAAATTATGGTCATCTTTTGCCAAAATAAAACAATAGGCCTACAGAGAGAGGCTAGAACCAAATTTCTGTATTTATAAACCCAAGTTGTGCAAAATTGAAATATTCTCCATATGCACAGCAGAAGTTATTACATATTGCTCCATCAAAAAGGTTACAATGACTTTCATAAACACACTAATTATGATATGGATCCACACCTTCCTATCTGCTGAGACAGCAGTTTTGCACGAGCCTTGTTTCATTGGACGAATTCTCTGTGGCCATGTAAACCGTGTGAAAGAGTTCTACCGCACAGCTCCCGAGGATCTCGAGGAACATAATTGCCTGTGACACTATGCGCCGCACATCCTCCAAAACCTGAGAGTAAATACACATTTCAACCATTAGGTAAGAAAGCCATATGTAATATACAGAGACACTGAGCATTTACATATTTTCCTTCACTAAACCGTAATTATCTTTCATCCTCAGAAATTTGAGTATAAAAAGATACAAAAATTTACAAAACAGATCTAATAAATCATGTGACATACCATGTTCCCTAAACAAGTATTATCCTGCCTAAAAATACTAAACTGTGTTAAGATAATTAAAAATACACACTTTCCTTTCACCTGAAAAAATAGGGTGAAAAAAAAAATCTACTATCTATATAATAAAATACAAACATTTTGATAATGAACTGACTCTGCAAAGGATAAGATTACACTGTATGATATATGTCAAAATAATTCTTACCTACCATCTATGTTATAAATTAAAATATCTTGATAATTATGATAACTGCAACAGAATTAGTTAAATCAGTATCAAATTCTGGTGCCTGTCTGATATTGTAGACAAAATGGATTTAAATCATATAGTGTATGTCAGCCTCAAATATTTCCTAATATTATATGTTTCTTCTTACAAACTCTTTCAAGCAAACAGCAAAACAGAGGATGGCAATATACCTTCTCTTCCCCACTTGCAACAGCCTTTACCACTAAGTTGCACATTGAATATACAATCGTGGCAGTGGATGATGAATCAACCCCCCCAGACAGTGGCAAGAGGAATCCGCCTTGACCAGAACGACGCAGGTAATCCCACAACCAAACATGCTGGCCCATAGAGGATTCTTCCTCGGGGGTTGGGAGTTTATACTCAAGAGGTGAGCATATCGGCAGGAATATATCATCATCACTGGAGAGAGCAAAGTTGACCTGAAGAACAGGGAAAAAAAGGGTATTAAATATGTATGATGAGTACTTTCATGCATATCTTTGCAAGGCCATGAAACTGCATTATTTTAATAAGCAGAAATAATTCTTATATAAAGATAGGATTTCATATCAATAAGCTAATAATAAAACAGCAAGGGTTAATCAGCTACAGATAATCTATAATTATCCACAGCACCTGTACACGTGGATAAGCCTGACTCTGAGAAGCATGTAGGCACCGACTGCGTATCAGAGAGCGATAACAACGGATTGATTCCAAGTCAACTGTGGCAGTGATTATTTCAACCTCAGACAGACTGTATGGAGTTGTACGAGCAATGATTGACCCATTGAGGCCAATCATGAAATTCCAGGGAAGTATACTCTATCTCCTGGAATATACAATGTGTTATGTGTAAATAGTAGGAGCAACACAATCATGCAAGTACAAGCAATCAGACAAATAAAATATATACAAGACAAACACATGGACATGCAGGTTAAGTACAGCATTATAATCTTGTCTACTTGCCATCACATCCTCTCAGATTGGCAAACACATAACAGCCTCACTTCTAGCTGTTGCAGACTTGACAAGGTCCTGAGACACATGGCTCTTTCGAATTTCTGTGTAAGAGCCAGAGCCATTCACAATGATCTCTATTCCATCCAAAGCCATGGGAATGTGGGAACTGTGGAGAAGTTCTTTGGTCATTTATAAATGTAGAAGTATTAACTGCATACTCTGTATTATATATGTTTGAGTCATGCTTTCCACATAAAAATAAATATCTTTAATTTCAGTGAATCATATTTGATTGAATATCTTGTCTGAACTTTCAATATTTTACAAGAGATACTCAGCAAAAAGAAAACATATTCAGAATTTACTCTGATATATGAAGTTCTTTTGGATTGACATAACAATGACAAACCTTTCTGGGTTCCACAATTCTTCACATATTTCATAGCCTATACAGGTGTCCCTAGTAGCTATAACAGCATCTCCAAAGGGGACCGTAATCTGACCGTGATCTTACTGATCATTCGAGGTAGATAATGGTCCTCTACTTGACGAATCTGAGGGGATAATCAACATTTAGAAGACATTTCATAAAATAGTCAACATTTCATTAAGCACTAATGTAGAGAAATAAGAGACAGCACACCTTAATGTACTGCTACCATTTCCTTATTCAATAATGTTTCTAAGTAGCGTACCTCCCATGCTGTGAAATATCTTGTCTCCCTGTAGTTGCCATCATCACATAGTATTGCTTTGGAGGATCATTAAAATTTTCCTGCAGGCACAACAATGTTGTGAAAGATATCTTGTCTCAGCACCTGAAAAGAGTAATGAATTCATATCAGTACGTCATTAGTATTGTGACATTTGCATGACGGGACA
>NC_051401.1:16399611-16404611 GCF_015228065.2 Penaeus monodon
CAAAGACTGATAATGTACAATCACTTATCTGTGTATTCGAAGAAACGGCAGGATGCTGGCATTGCATGACGTCCCATGCTAGAGCGACGATATAAGCCCCCAGCAGCGGGGCCCGGGCCACTATGACTACTACCCGTCGGGAAAGGGTTAAGCAGGTACAAAATAAGGCGACTATAGTTACACTATGCTTACATGTCACACAAAAGTTATCATCATTAACATTATCATCATACTATGGTAAATATGAATAACTTGAACAGCATATTTTTAATCAAACAGATTTATGTTTAAAACAGTTACAATCTAAATTAAAAATATAATTTCATGAAGGATATAACTAGTTTCCATTCTACATTTGTTTATGAAATAAAACAATGACACATTTTTAAAAAATAACTTACCTTTCTTTTGCTAAGTGTAAAAACCTCTTCAGATCAGACTTGGAAAAGCCTCCAATGGGGTTGATGTCAGCTGAACTACAATCATATTTGGTCATGTATCCACGAAGAGCTTCATCCACATTGGCAGATCCAAGCACTAGGAGGCCACCTTGCCGTCCTCGTACCCACAACATCAACTGAAATTTTTTTTTTTTTTTATCAAAGTACAGGGAACCCAGTGTAAACATTTTTACAAATTTTTGAAGCACTTATTTCTAATACCTAAACTCTCACCTGTGCAAAGAGGTATGCGAGGACCATGCGAAGACGAGCCTGAACATTTTGCAGAGCTAGGTTTTCCCTCACTGTCCCACCACGAACTTTGAATTTGGGGATGTGCCCTGTTGCAGCACTAAATATTCCCAGTGCAGAAGAAACCATACTATCTATTCCAATGGGAATATGGTAGCTGTGGTGAAGAAATTATGGTCATCTTTTGCCAAAATAAAAACAATAGGCCTACAGAGAGAGGTTTAGAACCAAATTTCTTGTATTTATAAACCCAAGTTGTGGCAAAATTGAAATATTCTCCATATGCACAGCAGAAGTTATTACATATTGCTCCATCAAAAAGGCTTACAATGACTGCATAACACACTAATTATGATATGGATCCACACCTTCCTATCTGCTGAGACAGCAGTTTTGCACGAGCCTTTGTTTCATTGGACGAATTCTCTGTGGCCATGTAAACCGTGTGAAAGAGTCTACCGCACAGCTCCCGAGGATCTCGAGGAACATAATCTGCCTGTGACACTATGCGCCGCACATCCTCCAAAACCTGAGAGTAAATACACATTTCCAACCATTAGGTAAGAAAGCCATATAGTAATATACAGAGACACTGAGCATTTACATATTTTTCCTTCACTAAACCGTAATTATCTTTTCATCCTCAGAAATTTGAGTATAAAAAGATACAAAAATTTACAAACAGATCTAATAAATCATGTGACATACCATGTTCCCTAAACAAGTTATTATCCTGCCTAAAAATACTAAACTGTGTTAAGATAATTAAAAATACACACTTTCCTTTCACCTGAAAAAATAGGGTAAAATAAAAATATCTACCTATCTATATAATAAAATACAAACATTTTGATAATGAACTGACTCTGCAAAGGATAAGATTACACTGTATGATATATGTCAAAATAATTCTTACCTACCATCTATGTTATACATTAAAATATCTTGATAATTATGATAACTGCAACAGAATTAGTTAAATCAGTATTCAAATTCTGGTGCCTGTCTGATATTGTAGACAAAATGGATTTAAATCATATAGTGTATGTCAGCCTCAAATATTTCCTAATATTATATGTTTTTCTTACAAACTCTTTCAAGCAAACAGCAAAACAGAGGATGGCAATATACCTTCTCTTCCCCACTTGCAACAGCCTTTACCACTAAGTTGCACATTGAATATACGATCGTGGCAGTGGATGATGAATCAACCCCCCCAGACAGTGGCAAGAGGAATCCGCCTTGACCAGAACGACGCAGGTAATCCCACAACCAACATGCTGGCCCATAGAGGATTTCTTCCTCGGGGGTTGGGAGTTTATACTCAAGAGGTGAGCATATCGGCAGGAATATATCATCATCACTGGAGAGAGCAAAGTTGACCTGAAGAACAGGGAAAAAAGGGTATTAAATATGCATGATGAGTACTTTCATGCATATCTTTGCAAGGCCATTGAAACTGCATTTATTTTAATAAGCAGAAATGATTCTTATATAAAGATAGGATTTCATATCAATAAGCTAATAATAAAACAGCAAGGGTTAATCAGCTACAGATAATCTATAATTATTCCACAGCACCTGTACACGTGGATAAGCCTGACTCTGAGAAGCATGTAGGCACCGACTGCGTATCAGAGAGCGATAACAACGGATTGATTCCAAGTCAACTGTGGCAGTGATTATTTCAACCTCAGACAGACTGTATGGAGTTGTACGAGCAATGATTGACCCATTGAGGCCAATCATGGAAATTCCAGGGAAGTATACTCTATCTCCTGGAATATACAATGTGTTATGTGTAAATAGTAGGAGCAACACAATCATGCAAGTACAAGCAATCAGACAAATAAAATATATACAAGACAAACACATGGACATGCAGGTTTAGTACAGCATTATGGTCTTGTCTACTTGCCATCACATCCTCTCAGATTGGCAAACACATAACAGCCTCCACTTCTAGCTGTTGCAGACTTGACAAGGTCCTGAGACACATGGCTCTTTCGAATT
The DNA here is from genome assembly GCF_015228065.2 of Penaeus monodon. Lineage (NCBI taxonomy): Eukaryota > Metazoa > Arthropoda > Malacostraca > Decapoda > Penaeidae > Penaeus > Penaeus monodon. The sequence continues at coordinate 16,402,317 of NC_051401.1, forward strand.
TCTGTGTAAGAGCCAGAGCCATTCACAATGATCTCTATTCCATCCAAAGCCATGGGAATGTGGGAACTGTAGAGAAGTTCTTTGGTCATTTATAAATGTATTTGTAAAATTTGTAAAAGTATTAACTGCATACTCTATTATATATGTTTGAATTGTGCTTTCCACATAAAATAGAAATATCTTTAATTTCAGTGAATCATATTTTGATTGAATATCTTGTCTGAACTTTCAATATTTTTTAAAGAGATACTTAGCAAAAAGAAAACATATTCAGAATTTACTCTGATATATGAAGTTCTTTTGGATTGACAACAAAGACAAACCTTTCTGGGTTCCACAATTCTTCACATATTTCATAGCCTATACAGGTGTCCCTGGTAGCTATAACAGCATCTCCAAAGGGGACCGTAATCTGACCCGTGATCTTACTGATCATTCGAGGTAGATAATGGTCCTCTACTTGACGAATCTGAGGGGATAATCAACATTTAGAAGACATTTCCATAAAATAGTCAACATTTCATTAAGCACTACATGTAGAGAAATAACAGACAGCACCCCCTTAATCTCACTGATACCATTTCCTTATTCAATAAATGTTTCTAAGTAGCTACCTTCCTCCATGCTGTGAAATATCTTGTCTCCCTGTAGTTGCCATCATCACATAGTATTTGCTTTGGACGGATCATTAAAATTTTCCTGCAGGCACAACAAAAAGTATATCTTTTATGCTTGCAATGAGTAAGATTATTCATAAATTACAGACTGTATCACTTATTGCAAGAAGCAAAAGCAGAAGCACCCAAAAATGAAAAAAAAGAAGTAATGAAATTTCTAATATCAGTTCTTACCTGTTTAGGAAAACTAATCTGCAGTTATATGTGACATTTTTGTGCATGACTGGAAGGCCAACGTCAATCATGATATCAGTGCATGATGGATGTTGAAGTAATTCTGCCACAACTTCCCATGAATGTAACATTGTGTCACTTTCATAATAATGATCAGCACAGCTATAACCACTAGAAAAACAGAAATTATATATATATATATATATATATATATCTTTGAATAAAAATAATATTCTGTGCTAGAAATAATCTCAAATATATTAACAAGTGTATCTGTATTAAGTATATGCAAATTTCCTATCCATTATACATATATAACATAATTAAAATATGAAAAAGCATCTGATTATAAAACCTCAACGAATGCTTGAACAATCTTACGTTACTTCAAGCTCAGGACCACTTCTGTACGTTGCTCCTGCAGTTTTGGCTTGAATGATGGAGTCCAAGATTCTCTCCATATTGCCCTGGAAGTCCATCGCCCACTGATTCAGCGAGCAAGTCGCCACCACTACTTTGCGACCCATCTTGCCTCAGTCTGCAAATGTAAATCAGATTTCTATTTCCAATTACAAATAATAATAATATTAATAATAATAATAATATGTATATATTTATTTATATATATGTATTATATATATATATATATATATATATATATATATATATATATATATATATATATATATATATATATATATATATATATATATATATGTATAAAGATAGCGATAAAGAATAAAATATTTATGTAGGGAAAGAAATATACAAAAAAAAAAAAAAAAGTATATGTAAATATATTACATTATATATATATATATATATATATATATATATATATATAATATATATATATATATATATATACATAATATATATACATATGTACATATATATACATATATACATATATATAAATAAATATATACATAGAGACACAGACACACACACACACACACACACACACACACACACACACACACACACACACACACACACACACACACACACACACACACACACACACACACACACACACACACACATATATATCACAGTGCAGCCACTGATTAAACATGTATTCTTGGTAACTGAACTCCATGATCCGACGCAAGGAACTTTTGCAAAAGGCATCAAGACAACACTCTACAGTGCAGGTTTTGCTGCCATATAGCAAACCTGGCAATATTAGGGCCAACACATAACCTGACACTTCTGCATAGGTATCTCCCAGCATTTTGTTAAGGGAGTCGACTCTTGCCACAAGGCTAAAAACATCTGATTACTTGATGTTCTGATACCTTGGAATCATGAACAGCACTACCAAGACAAGTAAAACTGAGTGATTTTGAAAACCACAGACACCTACTGGCAGATCCCCAAGATCCTGTATCCAAGAGACATCTGGACCCAAGAGCTTTAGATAATTGCTAAATATGTCAAG
>NC_051401.1:16411662-16416662 GCF_015228065.2 Penaeus monodon
TGGATTTTTAATTTAATATTTTTATTAATGTATGCGAAATAATGATTTTTGTATATATAACATATATTTTTATTTTTATTTTTATCATTATTTTTAAATATACATTATTGAAATGATAATAAATATTTTTTTTTTTTAAAAAAACCACCAAAATTTTATTTTTTCATTTATCCACATTCTTTTTAAAAATTCATTTTTCTTTAAAATTGTGTTAATTTAAAAATAAAATTAATTAATTTTTATTTTTTTTAAATAAAAAAAAAAGGGAAATTTAAAATTTTTTGATTTTTGTAAGGAAAATTAAAATACATATTTAATATTAAAAATAATAATAATAAAATTAATTTATAATAATAATAAAATAATGAGAAATAATGATGATGTTAATAATGATAAAAATTGATAACAGTGACACTACTAATAATAATAATACTAAAAATAACATAATAGTAAAGATAAAGGTAATAATGATACATGATAAAAGTTATAATAATAATGATGATACTACTACTACTACTAATAATATAATAATAATGATGATAATGATAATAATAACAATGTAATGATGATGATGATGATGACAATAATAATAACAACACACAACAAATAATAATCAATAATAATAATAATGATAATGAAGATAATACTATTCATAATGAATAGCAACAACGAAAAAAGGTAATAATAATTTATATCAAAAATGTAATAATCCTGATAATGATTGATGATAAAGATAGTGATATTAATGCTAATGCTGATATTAATGATAATAGTAATAATATTACCAACAATACTAATAATAATAATAATAATAATACGGAGATGATTATAATAATAATGACACCATTAATCGTAACAATGATAATAATATAAAAATTATATTGGCTACAAGAGAAGTAAACGTTAACAAAACTCAAACATATATTCCATTTCTAATCCCGAAAAATTTTACAATTGCGCAATTTCACTATTTTCTCCTCTTATTCTTGTTCGCTCCTCTAGATCTTCTTACTACGCAGTTCCACAGCTTCACCAATGCTAATTCTTTGCTGACATCATCTTGTCTAGCAGAAAATCCTATAAAATATCCTTGGGATCCACCTTTCTCCTGTACGAAATTTCTTACACGGTTCTCCTCTCCTCTGACGTCATAAATCGGCTGATGCCATCCTTCGTTGCATCCTGGCGGTCATGACGCCAATGTGGATGACGACATAAAAGAGGCAGCAAAAATGGGATTGGAGGGAGATTCGTGACGTCGTCATTGTGGTGAAGAACAGAAGGACGAAAAGCAAAATTGGAAAGACGCGTGAGACAAATGAGAAGATATGAATGTTTCAGGTAAATAATTGAGATCAGGTGGTTTTACGCGCGAAATAATCTTGCCGGCAGAAGCACTATAGCTGCTTTATAGTTATTTTAAACGTAAACACTGTGTATACCCCTTCCTTGCCACGTGTAAGCAACAACTCTCTGCACAAATAATTTACCAGAACGTACAAATAAGAGTTGGACGTATATTTTTCAACATATATTTCTCCTCGGTTTCTTTCTCTTCGGATGACGGTCGTTGTAACTGGAGCGAAGAAATCGAACATTTTTTTTTATTGGAGAATGTTGTCCTGTGTGCATTCCCTTGTCATCTGCATTGTGGAAATTCAAAATGTTGACACTTCTTAATCGGACGGACTGGAAGACGGCTAGAAGATAATCTTGACAATAAGGATAATAAAATAATGATGATTTGGGTAACAATAATATGAATACAACATAGCAAATATTATGACATTGTTTCTATTGATCACTACACTGATAGCGTGTGTGTTGTGTGTGTACATATATGATATATATATATATATATTATATATATATGTACACAACAAACACACACGCTATCAGTGTAGTGATCAATAGAAACAATGTCATAATATTTGCTAATGTGTATTCATATTATTGTTACCCAAATCATCATTATTTTATTATCCTTATTGTCAAGATTATCTTCTAGCCGTCTTCCAGTCCGTCCGATTAAGAAGTGTCAACATTTTGAATTTCCACAATGCAGATGACAAGGGAATGCACACAGGACAACATTCTCCAATAAAAAAAAATGTTCGATTTCTTCGCTCCAGTTACAACGACCGTCATCCGGAAGAAACGAAAAACCGAGGAGGAAAATATATGTTGAAACTATACGGCCCACAACTCTTATTTGTACGTTCTGGTAAATTATTTGTGCAAGAGAAGTTGTTGCTTACACGTGGCAAGGAAGGGGTATACACAGTGTTTACGTTTAAAATAACTATAAAGCAGCTATAGTGCTTCTGCCGGCAAGATTATTTCGCGCGTAAAACCACCTGATCTCAATTATTTACCTGAAACATTCATATCTTCTCATTTGTCTCACGCGTCTTTCCAATTTTGCTTTTCGTCCTTCTGTTCTTCACCACAATGACGACGTCACGAATCTCCCTCCAATCCCATTTTTGCTGCCTCTTTTATGTCGTCATCCACATTGGCGTCATGACCGCCAGGGATGGCAAACGAAGGATGGCATCAGCCGATTTATGACGTCAGGAGGAGAGGAGAACCGGTGTAAGAAATTTCGTTACAGGGAGAAAGGTGGATCCACAAGGATATTTATAGGATTTTCTGCTAGACAAGATGATGTCAGCAAAGAATTAGCATTGGTGAAGCTGTGGAACTGCGTAGTAAGAAGATCTAGAGGAGCGAACAAGAATAAGAGGAGAAAATAGTGAAATTGCGCAATTGTAAAATTTTTCGGGATTAGAAATGGAATATATGTTTGAGTTTTGTTAACGTTTACTTCTCTTGTAGCCAATATAATTTTTATATTATTATCATTGTTACGATTAATGGTGTCATTATTATTATAATCATCTCCGTATTATTATTATTATTATTATTAGTATTGTTGGTAATATTATTACTATTATCATTAATATCAGCATTAGCATTAATATCACTATCTTTATCATCATCATTATCAGGATTATTACTATTTTTGATATAAATTATTATTACCTTATTTTCGTTGTTGCTATTCATTATGAATAGTATTATCTTCATTATCATTATTATTATTATTATTATTATTATTGTTGTTGTTGTTATTATTATTGTCATCATCATCATCATCATTATCATTGTTATTATTATCATTATCATCATTATTATTATTATTATTAGTAGTAGTAGTAGTATCATCATTATTATTATAACTTTTATCAGTATCATTATTACCTTTATCTTTACTATTATTGTTATTTTTAGTATTATTATTATTAGTAGTGTCACTGTTATCAATTTTATCATTATTAACATCATTATTATTATTCTCATTATCATTATTATTATATCATTAAGACTATTGTAATTGTCCTTATTTTCATGATTATAATAATAATAATAATAATAATAATTATTATTATTATTATTATCATTATTATCATCATTATTACTATGATAAGAATGATGATGGTTATAATGATGATGATGATGATGATAATGAAAATAATAATAATGGCAATGATGATAATAATAATAATAATAAAATAAAAATAATCATTATTATCATTATAGCAATAATGATAGTAATAATGATAATAATGATAATAATAATAATAATAAGGGTGATAATGATACTACTACTACTAACAATAATCATACTACTTCTACTGCTACTACTACTACTAATAATAATGATGATAATAATGATAATACTAATAATCATCATGTTGATGATGATAATAATTATTATCATTGTTATTATTACTACTGTTATTATTGTCATTATGAGGCATATAGTAACAATAATACTGATTGCAATAATAATGATAATAATAATAATAATAATAATAATAATAATAATAGCAACAACAACAGCAACAAAACAACAACAACAGCAACAACAATAATAATAACGATAATAATAATAATAGTAATAATAATAATAATAATAATGATAATAATAATGATAAAAATAATAATCATCATTATCATTATTACTCCTATTATTATTATTATTATTGTAGTAGTAATAATATTGATAACAGTATTTATTAAATAATGACCAAACAGTAATCATAATAACAAAGAATTTCATTATCACAATTAAAATTATCATTATTATTATTAATATTATCACTATTATTATCATTATCATCGTTATTATTATGATCATTATTAACATCATCATTTACATATTTATTGTTGTCGCTGTTAGAACTGTCATTAATATTATCATCAATATCATTATTAATATTATCATTATTATCTTATTATTGTTGTTGCAGTTGACATTATTGTTGTTATTATTATCATTATTATTATTATTATCATCATTATTATTGTTGTTATTATATATTATTATTATTATTATTATATTTTTATAATCATCATTATTATTATTATTATTATTATTATCATTATATTTTTATAATCATCATCATCATCATCATTATTATTATTATTATTATCATTATAATTATTGTTCAAATTATCATTATTATGATGACGATGAGTGTTAATACTATTGTTATCATTATTACTATTTATTATCATTGTTACTGTTGTTATTAGTACTATTACTATTACTTTTAACATATGTTATTGTTATTATTGTTAGTATTCTAGTTAGTATTATTACTATTACTATTAGAATTATTATTATTGTTATTATTTTTGTTGTAATTATTATTTTCATTATAATTCGTCTTATTATTTTGTATTAGTATTATTACTATTAACATTTTATTATTATTGTTATCATTATCATTATCATCATCCTCATTATAATTTTTATCATTATTGTTATTATTTTTCTCATTTACTATTATGATCTTTATTATTATTATTGTGATAGTAACTGTTTTTTTTTCATCATTATCATAAGTACGAATAAGATCCTTACTTGTATCATTACTATCATCACACACACACACACACACACACACACACACACACACACACACACACAC
>NC_051401.1:16419866-16427366 GCF_015228065.2 Penaeus monodon
AAAATGATTTTTTTTGGAATGTCAATTTATACTATTTTTTTCGTTTTTTTTTTTCCACTTTCATTTTATTTGTTTACTTCATATGCGTTTCAAGGGAGGCGAGGAATACGTTATGAAATATGATTATTAGTTAAGATTTCTTCTATGACAAACGCAGTTTTCTTTTCCCCGTTATTTTCATGCTTCATTAAAAATGGTTCTCGTGAAGTTCAGAATTTTTCGCTTTTTTATTCTTCTTTTTTGTATATATTTTCACTTGAATTATACTTTTATATGTGTCTTTAATGTTTTAATGTTTTTAGGAGTTTCATTCTTACTATTACTCTACATATAGAGTTTGATTAGAAAATGCAATATGAATTATTAGTGGCTGCATTCAGTTTAAATCTTACATATTTTCTTTACAGTTTAGTTGCCAAATAGACAAAAAAAAAGGAAAAGTTAGAAGACCTGCATTTTGTACAGGCAATCAGCCTTTTACATACGAGTTGATAACCTGTCTTTAATATAGACACCCTATCTATATAAAAGACGACTTGTCTTGTACATAAATATAATCACTTTTAAATGGAGAGCCTGTCTTTTATATACACGGTCTTTCATATAAATATCCCTTTACACACCGGATCCCTATTGATGGCTAACGAGGCCGTTGCTTGTGGAGAGACGGCTTTAACCCGCAGAGGCCAGCACGCACGCGCCCACGAAGGGAGACTCATCTTTAACGCCAACCAACCGCCCACATCCACGCCCAGCTGGTGCCAGAGGACTTTTACCCTTAACTGATTCCTCTTTTATTGTACGCTCGCTCGTGATCATCTTTTCGGTGGTTCGCCTTTTGTACCTCCTTTTGTTGTCAGCTTTTGATCTTTTCCTTGTTTTTTTTTTTCTTTACAAATATGAGATCTTACACAAACGCACAGGCAGATGTGGTGTGTTTTGTGTGTGTGTGTGTGTGTGTGTGTGTGTTGTGTGTGTTGTTGTGGTGTGTGTAAAGTTTGTGTGTAGTGTGTGTGTGTGCTTGTGTGTTGTGTGTGTGTGTTTGTGTGTGTGTGTGTGTGTGTGTGTGTGGTGTGTGTGTGATGATAGAAAAATGATACAAGTAAGGATCTTTTCGTACTTATGATAATGATGAAAAAAAACAGACTATCACAATAATAATAAATAAAGAATTTATAATAGTAAATGAGAAAAATAATAACAATAAAAGATAAAAATTATAATGAGTGATGATAATGATAATGATAACAATAATAATAAATGTTAATAGTAATAATACTAATACAAAAATCATAAGACGAATTATAATGAAAAATAATAATTACAACAAAAACACCAATAATAACAATAATAATAATTCTAATAGTAATAGTAATAATATAACTAGAATACTAAAATAATAACAATAAAAATATGTAAAAGTAATAGAATAAATACTAATAACAACAGTAACAATGATAATAAAAAGTAATAATGATAAAAAATAGTAATTAAATCACTCATCGCATCATAATAATGATAATTTGAACATAATTATAATGATATAATAATAATAATAATGATGATGATGATGATGATTATAAAAATATAATAATAATAATAATAATATATAATAACAACAATAATAATGATGATAATAATAATAATGATCATAATAATAACGATGATAATGATAATAATATGAAATATTAATATAATATTTATAATTTTAATTGTGATAATGAATTTTTTGTTATTATGATACTGTTTGGTCATTATTTTAAAAAATTTCTGTTATCAATATTATTACTACTTACAATAATAATAATAATAATAGGAGTAATAATGATAATAATGATTATTATTTTTATCATTATTATTATCATATTATTATTATTATTATTACTATTATTATTATATCGTTATTATTATTGTGTTGCTGTTTGTTGTTTTGTTGCGTTGTTGTTGCTATTATTATTTTAAAATTATATTATTATTATTATTTATCATTATATTGCAATCAGTATTATTGTTACTATATGCCTCATAATGACAATAATAACTAGTAGTAATATAACAATGATAATAATTATTATCATCATCAACATGATGATTATTAGTATTATCATTTATCTATATTATAGTAGTATATAGCAGTAGAAGTAGTATGATTAGTTGTTAGTAGTAGTAGTATCATTATCACCCTTATTATTATTATTATTATCATTATTATCATTATTACTATCATATTGCTATAATGATAATAATGATTTATTTTTATTTTATTATTATTATATATATTATCATCATTGCCATTATTATTATTTTCATTATCATCATCATCATCATCATTATAACCATCATCATTCTTATCATAGTAATAATGATGAATAATAATGATAATAATAATAATAAATAATTATTATTATTATTATTTTATTATAATCATGAAAATAAGGACAATTACAATAGTCTTAATGATATAATAATAATGATAATGAGAATAATAATAAATGACAATAATTAATAATAATAATAATAATAATAATAATAATAATAATAATATTTAATAATAATAATAATAATGAGAATAATAATGATGATGTTAATAATGATAAAATTGATAACAGTGACACTACTAATAATAATAATACTAAAAATAACAATAATAGTAAAGATAAAGGTAATAATGATACTGATAAAAGTTATAATAATAATGATGATGATACTACTACTACTACTAATAATAATAATAATGATGATAATGATGATAATAACAATGATAATATGATGATGATGATGACAATATAATTAAATTTTTAACAACAAAAACAATAATAATAATAATAATAATAATAATAATGATAATGAAGATAATACTATTCATAATGAATAGCAACAACGAAAATAAGGTAATAATAATTTATATCAAAAATAGTAATAATCCTGATAATGATGATGATAAAGATAGTGATATTAATGCTAATGCTGATATTAATGATAATAGTAATAATATTACCAACAATACTAATAATAATAATAATAATAATACGGAGATGATTATAATAATAATGACACCATTAATCGTAACAATGATAATAATATAAAAATTATATTGGCTACAAGAGAAGTAAACGTTAACAAAACTCAAACATATATTCCATTTCTAATCCCGAAAAATTTTACAATTGCGCAATTTCACTATTTTCTCCTCTTATTCTTGTTCGCTCCTCTAGATCTTCTTACTACGCAGTTCCACAGCTTCACCAATGCTAATTCTTTGCTGACATCATCTTGTCTAGCAGAAAATCCTATAAATATCCTTGTGGATCCACCTTTCTCCCTGTAACGAAATTTCTTACACCGGTTCTCCTCTCCTCCTGACGTCATAAATCGGCTGATGCCATCCTTCGTTTGCCATCCCTGGCGGTCATGACGCCAATGTGGATGACGACATAAAAGCAGCAAAAAATGGATTGGAGGGAGATTCGTGACGTCGTCATTGTGGTGAAGAACAGAAGGACGAAAAGCAAAATTGGAAAGACGCGTGAGACAAATGAGAAGATATGAATGTTTCAGGTAAATAATTGAGATCAGGTGGTTTTACGCGCGAAATAATCTTGCCGGCAGAAGCACTATAGCTGCTTTATAGTTATTTTAAACGTAAACACTGTGTATACCCCTTCCTTGCCACGTGTAAGCAACAACTTCTCTTGCACAAATAATTTACCAGAACGTACAAATAAGAGTTGGACCGTATAGTTCAACATATATTTTCCTCCTCGGTTTTTCGTTTCTTCCGGATGACGGTCGTTGTAACTGGAGCGAAGAAATCGAACATTTTTTTTTATTGGAGAATGTTGTCCTGTGTGCATTCCCTTGTCATCTGCATTGTGGAAATTCAAAATGTTGACACTTCTTAATCGGACGGACTGGAAGACGGCTAGAAGATAATCTTGACAATAAGGATAATAAAATAATGATGATTTGGGTAACAATAATATGAATACAACATTAGCAAATATTATGACATTGTTTCTATTGATCACTACACTGATAGCGTGTGTGTTTGTGTGTGTACATATATGTATATATATATATATATATATATATATTATATATATATTATTATTATATAATATATATATTATTATGATATTATATATTATATTATATATATATAATTATATTTATAATTATATATATGTATGTATATTTATTATGTATATATATAATATATTATTATGTATTATATTATATATATATATATATATATATATAGTGTGGTGGTGTGTGTGTGTGTGTAGTGTGTGTTGTTGTGTTTGCGTTACACGATGTGTATGTTTATATATATATATATATATATATATATATTATATAATATATTATATATTATATATATACATAATATATATATACATATATATATATATATATAGATATATAATATATATATATATATAAATATATATATATGTATATATATATATATATATATATATATATATATATATATATATGTGTGTGTGTGGTGTGTGTGTGTGTGTGTGTGTGTGTGTGTGTATGTGTGATTGTATAGTTGTGTATGTGTATGACTGTCTATATATCATATTACACACATACGGTATGCAGGTAGACAGACCTCACTTGACCCAACTAACAGTTAGAGCCACCAACCAAGTGAATCTAAAGCCCCAACAAATGAACAGAAAAAAAAACTCTCATTTCCCAAATACATTAAAAAGTACACATTAGAACGTCCTAAATTCCATCACTAAGGGACAATTAATTTTCTCTTTCTTTACTGTCTCCTATTTTCCTGCTTCTCATTCTGTGTTTTTTTTATATTTATTTCTTTATTTCAACCATTAATCAAGTTGTTCGCGTTCTGTAACGTGTAGCCGGCTTTAACACGGTTTTAAAGGGGGTAAAGTTAGGAGGCCGCCATAGTGTCGCCTCCGCTGCCGGTCTGTGTGTGTGTGTGTGTGTGTGTGTGTGTGTGTGTGTGTGTTGTGTGTGTGTGTGTTGTGTGTGTGTGTGTTGTTGTGTTGTGTTTGTGGTGTGATTTTTGTCATTGCAGTCAGTGTCGAGTCGGTGTGCTGAGTTTTGTTCGTATGGCCCTGTCATGTTATTCTTATTATAACGCGTGTCAGTTTATAATGGGTTGTTCAGTGTGTTCTCTGCGTGCGGAAATTATGCGGTCTATCGTTACAGTAAAGGAAAAAGGACTAAAAGACCGATTTTCCTTATTGCCTTTATGTACATGGTCAAGTTGCCACAATGTTCCCTTCTTCAAATAAAGGTCTCTATTGACCAGCTCTGTTCAAATGTAACGATATCCGCGTTTTAGTTCTGACAAGGCAATTTGGACAGAGAGGATATGAGGAGAGACAAAGAGTGACTCATTCTTTCAGCTTCATTTCCCCATATTAAGAGTCTTCTCCTTTATATTAAGCGCCTTTGCAAGAGAAAATGAGACCCCAAAGTTTAATATCAGGGGCCACCGACGCTTCTTTGTCATTTGGCGAGAAGGCCAAAGCACATAAAAACAACACGCAGATGAAGAGAAGAGGAGAGAGAGTTATGTTTAGCGACAGATAGGCGAGTTTCGAGTGTAGCTGATGATGAAAACCGCGCCATTCTTCTCTCGCCCCCCCCCGTTCCTCACTTTATATTTTCGAAATCCGTCTTACTTTAACGCTAAGACGAATGTTGTTTCCTTCCGTTTTTTCAGTTTTAGTCGGGGGCATCTCGTCGGCAATATTTTATGGACCTCGTGTAAGAGGAGCATTGGAGGGAGGGGTAGGAGGAGGTAGTAAAAGATGAGGTAGAAAGAAGAGGAATGATGATGATGTTGATGGTGATGATGATGCTGATAATGATTACGAGGATGATATTGAAGAAATGGTGATGATGAGGATAATGGAGATGGCGCCGACGGTGATCATCACATGATTATAATATGATGATGGCCATGAAAATGATGATTATATTAAGAGGAGGATAAGAAGATAAGGAGGCGTTTTTTTTTCTTTATTGTAAGTATTAAATGGGTAATATCCCAGTCTTGGATGGATTAGTGAAAATATTTTTATATTTATCCACCAGATATGGTGCTCTATGGAGTGTGTTTACGGTGGTTTGAGCGCGTGTTTACTGTAAAATCATTGTTATTGTTGTACCAGTCTTAATGCCATCAGCAGTCAGTGAAGTGACGGGCGTAGTGTAGCTATCTACTATCTAGTCTGACTTATCTCTTGGCTGCTCTCTCGTAGCACTGCCTACGGTCACAAGATCAATAAGGCGTGACTTGTGAGTAACCTTCGAATATAGTGGACATTGTAAGGTTAGGCATTTCTGTTACAAACAGGATGGTTCGAATTCCTCTATGTAGCGAATGATTGGAAGTGTTTTGAACATCGGGTCTGGCAAGAAGAGCGTTCCTGTAACTCTATACCAGTATGTTGTACCTCCTCTTTAATCCGCGAAATTTCACAGGCGTATTTGGTACCAGACCACAGTCACATTTACACCGGCTTTGTAGCAATTATGACTCCAAAGTAATATAGTTTTTTTTGTCCCTTTTTTGTATCAAAGTCTATTCCAAATGTCGGAAAGGTGTGACTGAAAGAAGAGCTTTAAATTTCTGATAATATGCCGCTCAGTTTTTTTATCATGTTTATAATCGCGGTTATTAATATCACCAAAATTTGGTTGAACTTCGGTGTGGAATCGGTAATGAAGTTCTCATTTCTGACACTGGAATACGTTTACGGTGAATTTGTTTTTGTCAACAGCGGGCTGGTTCGTTGGCCCATTATGTACGGCGTTCGGGCTGTCCCCGTGTTCAGGCGTCAAACTCAAAACTCTAGAGGACCAATTTTGATTTCAAACTACCATCTTGAGAGGTACACACATAGTTATCCGGGATTACGCTATACAAAAAAGTCCGATACTATGCACCTCTACTGTTATGAACCATAGTGACCATCGGCCCATGAGTTTGGCACCCCCGGTCTGACCTGCTCGTCAACATGTTCATAACTCAATTCCACGATGTTATGGCTGGTATCAGATTGGGTGTGGCCAGATGAAACTGTGGTAGATGGAGGCAGATAATCTTTGTACTTTACTTAATAATGCTGATTATAATATTGATGAATATGATATGGATGATAAAAATAGGGATAATATTAATAATGATAATAAAGATGATGGTGATAATAATAATAATAATAATAATGATAATAATAATAATAATAATAATAACAATAACAACAATAATAATATATATATAATATATACATGTGTGTGTGTGTGATATTGATTAATATTAAAAATAAAAAAATGATGATAATAACAATAACAGCAAGACAACAATGATGATAAGGCTAATAATAATGATGATCGTGATAGAGACAATAAAAACAATAACAACAACAACAGCGTCAATACTGGGAAAGACAAAGGTAATGGTAATGATAAAGATAACGATAAAAAATATTTTTGATAACAATACCG
>NC_051401.1:16445139-16447639 GCF_015228065.2 Penaeus monodon
TAAAATACTATTAGGTTATTCGGACAAGATATATTCATCGCCAACGTCTCGCATGCTTCTTCCTAAAAAAAAAAAAAAAAAAAAAAAAAAAAAAAAAAAAAAAAAAAAAAAAAAAAAAAATATATATATATATATATATATATATAATATATATATATATATATATATATATAATAATAATAATAATAATAATAATAATAAAATAAAATAAGTGTCTTAGATGAAAAAAGACGCCATAGAAACAGATCTTAAGAAATATATAATCTAAGCATTGTTCACCTAATAGTATGGATACTAAGTAACATGTTTGCTGTACTTACTAAAATAAAGGGAAAAAAATGTAATCGAATAGGTAAAGATTCTTGAAGAATTATGATACAGGTTGATCGGCGACTGAAACTGCTTAATGAGGATAATCTTAGTAATGGATACAGTTTGTAAGACTAACAATAATGATAATCATGAGACAGGCTGGATAAGAGCTTTGGCAATAGTGAACTGAATGATAACTGTGACACTAGGAATAGTAGTGATGATCTTACGATGACAATGACAAGTTATAATTATGATAAGAGTATAAAGTGATGATAATAGTGATTGTGATAAGAAATTTCATAACTGTAGTAATGATAATGATGATTAAATAAATTGACGTAATATACATATTCTTCTTCTTTTAACGGTAGGTTCATGTCTGAGCCGCCGTGGTCACAGCATGATACTCAATTGCAGTTTTCACGTTGTGATGCTCTTGGAGTGAGTACGTGGTAGGGTCCCCAGTTCCTTTCCACGGAATATACATATTACATACACGTAAATTGCTAATGTTTCATCAGAATTTGTTAAAGTTACGTTAACATAGCCAATTATTAATTATTAGCACCATCATATCCACGCAATAACGTAATTGTTTTTGGTTATATCCACATTTTTATTAGTTAGTATTTGTCGACATTTACTCTTTCCCTAAAATCAACATGAGTAAAAGAATATCATAATCAATAACGACAATAATAAAAAGGATATAACATTAACACTGATGAAACTTTTTCTTAAAGCTATATCGTCACAATTTTCATACCGTGACTTTCAATCTGTTGTTGACACACTTTTGCCGCAGGAACGTGGATGAGTATTGACAAGTCTCCCACAAATCTCCTCAGAAGATCAGAATTAATGTTAACCGACAAAGCGTGTTTTACAATGCTCTATAAATACACGTCCGTTAATGTAGGCCTACATGTAGAGACCTATGAGATAGTGACCTCCAGTGACAGGCATTGTTCTGTTGTTGGGTTTTTTCTTTTCTTTTCTTTTCTTTTCCTTTCTTTCTTTCTTTCTTTCTCTTTTCCTTTCTTTCTTTCTTTCTTTCTTTTTTGTACTTGCGAGTATCCATCATATAGCGCGGACACAGACAAACAGGCGATAATTGTCAAGTGCTTGTATCAGCAGATAATTAATGTTTAGTACCCATAGAATATATATCCATGCATACATACATACATACATACATACATACATACATACATACATACATATATACATACATATATACACAAATACGTTCATACATACATACTGTGTGTGTGTGTGTGTGTGTGTGTGTGTGTGTGTGGGTGTGTGTGTGTGTGTGTGTGTGTGTGTGTGTGTGTGTGTGTGTGTGTGTGTGTGTGTGTGTGCATGTGAGTAAGTGACGGAGCTGTACCAAATCTTACCAGTAATATCCTGTAATCTAGTGAAAAAAAATCTAACGAGATGATGCAAATACATAAACACATAATTGTTTGTTTTTTTGTCACGCACTAACGTCGTGAGTCCTATATTTCCGTTTCGAGCTGCAGCATGTTCAGAAAGTGCAGAGGTCACTCGATGTTTTGCTCACTGCCGCGAGTGAAAATTAATTTTGATAGATTCTTTCAACTGAGGATCAAGATGAAAGAGAGTCCCCAAGATGTATTAAGACTATAAAACCATGGTCTGGGTTGCAGTGTTGGCATTGGTTCCAGGGAGTCACAATAACAAAGGCTGGCCTGAGAGAGCATGCTGTGCCAATCTTGTCAGCATTTGTGTCAGATGCCGCGCCGCAAAAAGACACATTACGTGAGGCAAAGCATGTCTTCAGAGTAGTAGGGGAGTGGGAAAAAAAAAACTTTAGGGCTGACATATCTGTCGGGACGACACTCATGAGAATATTTTTACAGGACCTCATTTGCTATGATATACATATCCGTTCTGAGAAACCAGAAAAGCAGAAAGATACAATAATAATAATAATAATAATAATAATAATAATAATAATAATAATTATAATAATGAAAATAATAAATAAATAAATAAATAAATAAATTATCATGAAATATATGCGTGCTTAAGGGGGAACCAGTGGAGTCTGACCGGAAAATGAATTGTTGAATGAAACAGCCACCAACAGACGGTACAAGGAACGGAGAACACCTAAAACCTTGCAAAACCTGACCCAGTTTGGTATTATTTCGACCCG
>NC_051401.1:16465139-16470139 GCF_015228065.2 Penaeus monodon
AAGGAAGAGAGAGAAGAGAAGAGGAGAGAGGAGAAGAGAAGGGAAGAGAAGAGAGGAGAGAAGAGAAGATAAGACAAGAGAGAGAGAAGAGAAGAGAAGAGAGGAGGAGAGGAAAAGAGAAGACAAGAGGAGAGAGAGAGAGAGAGAGAGAGAGAGAGAGAGAGAGAGAGAGAAGGTAAGAGAAAGAAAAGAGATGGTCGATGAATCCATTCGTGGTATTTGAGTTGTGGATTTTGACGCTTTCAAACATTTGCATTCTTGTCGACCTCTGGAATTATATCATGACCAGCAAAAGACTTAAAGGCATATGTCGGTAATTTAGCTTCAAAACAACAGGTCTTCATATATTGAAGGTCTGTCAATACCTTGTCTCTTGCTGCACACGCAATCATTTTTTTTTTCTTGTTTTTCTTTTTTTCCTTTTTTTTTATACGTGTCACCCGGGAAAAAAAAAGTTGAGATGATTACATATGAAACTAACCAAGACGTCAAACAAGTCAGTTGAGATCACCAGGTAAAAAATGCGTGAAGTGAGTGAAGAGAATTAAATAAAAAAGGGGAATAGTTAAAAGTGAAATGAAAAGAAAATTTGAAAGGGGGAAAATGTATGCGAAAAGAAATGAAAAGGGACATTTAAATGTGAAGGGAAAGTAAAGCTTGAAAGGGGGAAAGAAATCTAAAAAAAAAAAGAAGTAAAAGTGAAATGAAAAGAAAACTTGAAAAAGAAAGAAAAGAAAAAATGGATAGCGAACAGTGAAACGAAAGAAATTGAAAGGCGAAAACATATGTGAAACGTAATACAAAAAAGAAATAAAGAAAAGAAAAAAGGAATGGGAAAAGAATGAGAAAAAAAGTAAAACGAAATGAAAACTTGTATGAGTAAAAGATATAGAGAAAAGCGAAACGATAAGAAATCTTGAATAAGGAAAAGGTATATGAAAAGAAATTTGAAAAAGGACGTGCAAAGTGAACGAAAAGAGAAATGGAAGAGAGAAAAGGAGATCTAGCCATCTCACCCAACCGGCGCGACGACCTCCCTCGGCCACGTGAGTTCGGCGGCTGTGACGGCGGCGGCGGCGGTAGCGGTGGCGGCGGTGGCGGCGGTGGCGGTGGCGGCGGCGGCGGCGGCGGTGGCGGCGGTGGCGGTGGCGGTGGCGGCGACGGCGAGGGCGCACACGTGGCTCTCTCGCCTGTCTCCTCCGCCCCCCAATCAGCGGTGGGATTGGGCAAGGGCTCGCGTGCTCGTCCTTTCGGTCTCGCTGATTCGGTTCACTGCTTGCCGAGATCGTCTTCGAGTATGCAGACTAAACAGTTGGTGTTACCATTTGGGCACGTTAATACACAAACACACACAGACACACACGCGCACGCACGCACACACGCATACACGCACACACACACACACACACACACACACACACACACACACACACACACACACACACACACACACACACACACACACACACACACACACAAACTTGCACACACACTAGAAATCAGATGTAGAAAATTGGAGAATTGTTTATGTTAGTCAACCCCACTGAATATTTGAAGCTATACGTGCTTATCTGCACGCATTGCCATAAAAAAATATAAATAAATCAAGATAATCGAAGAACGTATATACCACAGAATTAACCCATGAACTGCAATTGCATCACATTGCTCTTAGATCATTCTTCATACTAAATCCATTTTTATTTTATCATAATGCTTAAAACATTCCTCCACTCCCTCCCCACCCCCCTCACCCCCCCCCTAGAGTGCAATCTAGCCTCGCGTGCCTCGTGGAGACGTTGTACCTCGTGAGTTTGTGACGAAACAAGGAGAGCAAAAAAAAAACAAACAAAAAAAACGTTAGTTGCGTGTTTACTTGTTTACATTTTTGTTGTTATAAATGTATTCGCGACTTTGTATAGTTAGTGGTTGAGTGAGGTCACTGTCTTAAAATATACCGATGGTAATACTTGCCCTATTTATTGTTATTTTGTATTATGTTTTTTTTTTACCATTATGGTGAGAAAGCTCTTCTGATTTGCCTTTATGTCTGTCACTTTAGGAATCCACCTGTTCATTTTCTTTTCTCCTTCTCTTCCACCCACTCACTCGCCCACTCACTCACTCACTCACCCACTCTCTCTCTCTCTCTCTCTCTCTCTCTCTCTCTCTCTCTCTCTCTCTCTTTCTCTCTCTCTCTCTCTCTCTCTCTCTCTCTCTCTCTCTCTCTCTCTCTCTCTCTCTCTCTCTCTCTCTCTCTCTCTCTCTCATTCTCTCACTCACTCACTCACTCAATATCTATCTATTTAGACCAAGACCAAACTGACAGCGCATGCCAAATTTTCCATGCGAAGGAAGCGAAATTTTAGCTGAAAGGGAACGACAATCCAGATATCAAATAATCAATCTGTAGTCACTGGAAATCTACATTGGTTACAAGAAGGGGCTACAAACATAAGGTAAACTGAAAGTCTACAGCCTGCAGGGGACTTGGAGAGAGTTGGCTTCATATTTGATTGTGTTTGTGCTTGTAATTACTTGCGTGTCGAGTTTGCATAAGCACTCGTGGTGTATATACCTGTGTGCATATCTCATGCATACAGGTATATGTGAGCATATATATACATACAAACATATAAAGACACACAAAGATACACATGCACACACATTTACACATGCACATAAACACACACACGCCCGCGCACGCGCGCTCGCACGTAGACGTACATACATAAAATCAGATGTAGAAAACTGGAGAATTGCTCCTCTGAATATTTGAAGCTATACGTGTTTATCTGCACGCATTGCCATAAAAGTACAAATAAATCAAGAAAATCGAAGAACATGTATCCCGCAGAGTTAACCCAAGAACTGCAATTGCAACTCATTGCTCTTAGATCATTCTTCATACTAATTCCAAAATTATTATTTTTACCATAAAGCTAAAACATTCCTCCACCCTCTCCCCTCCACCCTCACCCCCGTAGAGTGCAATCTAGCCTCGTGTGCCTCGTGGAGACGTTGTACCTCGCGAGTTTGTGACGCAACAAACAGAAAAGCAGTTTTCTAGTTTCGTGTTTACTTGTTTATATTCTTGGGGTTACGAGTGGACTTGCGTCTTTGTATAGTTAGTAGTTGAGTGAGGTCACCGTCTTAAAATATACTGTTGGCAATTCTATTTTCTGTGTTCTGTAATTTTGTACAATGTTACTTGTTTACCATTATGGTGAGAAAGCTCTTTTGATTTACCTTCATGTTTGTCTCTTTAGGAATCCAACTGTTAATCTTCTTTTTCTCTCTCTCTTTCACCTACTCACTTATCCACTGACTAACTCACTCTCTCACTCTCTCTATCTGTCTATCTCTGCCTCTCGCTCTCACCCACTCATTCACTCACTCACTTTCTCACTCACTCACTCACTCACGCTCTCTCTCTCTCTCTCTCTCTCTCTCTCTCTCTCTCTCTCTCCCTCATGCTACCCCTCCCTCTCTCTCTCTCTAGCAGTGGAACGTAAGAGGAAACATCCGGGAAACGAGCCCAACTTAGATCAAGAGAGAACAGCATCCTAAGGAGCTAAGGTTAAGCTTACAAAGAGAGAGATCAAACGAGGCGAACATCTATTGACCGAATGATAACAAAGAAGACGTTGACGTCGATGGGACACGTGAGCCCTTAACAACAGCTGACGTAGAAAGTGAAACAGAGAGATTAATCATAACTGATTTAGACAAAGCCCCCCAATAAAAACGAATGCAAGCTGACAGAAAATGCCAAATTTTCCATGCAATGCAAGTGGATTTTTAGCTGAAAGGGAATGACAATCCAGATATGAAATAATCAATTTGTAGTCACTGGAAATCTACATTGGTTACAGGTAGGGGTTACGAACACAAGGTAAATAGAAAATCTACAATGGTAACAGGAAGGGGCTATGGACACAAATGGATAATTTACATTGGTTAATGGAAGGGGCTATGAACAAAGAAAATGGAAAATCTATATTGGTTACACATGAAGGGGCAATGGATAAAAGGTAAATGAAAAATCAACATTAATGATAGGAATGTAAAAGGAAAATCTACATTGGTTACAAGAAGGGGCTACGAACATAAGTTAAATGGAAAATCCACAGTGGTTACAGTAAGGGGCTACGAACATATATTTATTTATATATTTACCTTAGTAAATGGAAAACCAACAATGGTCACAGCTATAAACATAAAGTAAATGGAAAATCTACACAAAAAATGTAACTGGGGACTTGTCTACACACACTGACTGGAAGTAATATATATAATGGACTGGATACCGTTACCAAAGTTGCAGAGAGACCGAGAGACATATATCACCACCATTAGACAGGACTTTTCCCATCAGAAAAAATGAGTTCTGTTTAAAAATCTAGAGCTTCAAATACGAAAAGGAACAAAAAAGAAAAGAAACATCCCGAGAACAAGAGGAAAAAAGAAATATCAAGAAAGAAATTACATAACATAACAGGATATAACAGCATAACATAACATAAATAACAGAGCATGAAATAGGAGAAATAGCATAGCTTCACATAAGAGAAATAACAAAACATAATAATTTAAAATAATCATAACAGAAATGGCAGAGCATAACATAACAGAATAACATAACAAAAACAGAACATAACAGAAATAACAGAGCACAACATAACAGAAATAGCAAAATATAACACAACAGAAAAGACAAAACATAACATAACAGAAATAACAAACATAACAGAGGCAACAGCGCCCAAGAAGAGACACGGAACTGTCGGTAAAGGAATGAACTTCAGCTGAAGTAAGATTCCTCGAAGCGGAAAAAAGGCATGTAGTGAGGAAGACAGGTTTACTTGCAACAACAAACAACCAAAAAAAAAAAAAAATCAAAGGGTTGGCAGAAAAACAACTTCACCTGGATTATTCCCGAGCAATTGGAGGAAGGCGACCAGGGACACCCGAGGAGAGAAGGAGCTATTATAGTATTG
>NC_051401.1:16492639-16500139 GCF_015228065.2 Penaeus monodon
CGAAATTTCACAGGCGTATTTGGTACCAGACCACAGTCACATTTACACCGGCTTTGTAGCAATTATGACTCCAAAGTAATATAGTTTTTTTTTTGTCCCTTTTTTGTATCAAAGTCTATTCCAAATGTCGGAAAGGTGTGACTGAAAGAAGAGCTTTAAATTTCTGATAATATGCCGCTCAGTTTTTTTTATCATGTTTATAATCGCGGTTATTAATATCACCAAAATTTGGTTGAACTTCGGTGTGGAATCGGTAATGAAGTTCTCATTTCTGACACTGGAATACGTTTACGGTGAATTTGTTTTTGTCAACAGCGGGCTGGTTCGTTGGCCCATTATGTACGGCGTTCGGGCTGTCCCCGTGTTCAGGCGTCAAACTCAAAACTCTACGAGGACCAACTTTGATTTCAAACTACCATCTTGAGAGGTACACACATAGCTTTCCGGGATTACGCTATACAAAAAAAGTCCGATATTATGCACCTCTACTGTTATGAACCATAGTGACCATCAGCCCATGAGTTTGGCACCCCCGGTCTAACCTGCTCGTCAACATGTACATAACTCAATTCCACGATGTTATGGCTGGTATCAGATTGGGTGTGGCCAGATGAAACTATGGTAGATGGAGGCAGATAATCTTTGTACTTTACTTAATGGTGCTGATTATAATATTGATGAATATGATATGGATGATAAAAATAGGGATAATATTAATAATGATAATAAAGATGATGGTGATAATAATAATGATAATAATAATAATAATAATAATAATAATAATAATAATAATAAAAATAATAATAACAACAATAATAATAAAGATACTGTGATGATAATAATAGATGATGATGAAGATAATGAGTTCATGATGATTGTCATATATATATATATATATATATATATATATATATATATATATATATATATATATATATATATATATATAATATATATATATATATATATATATATATATTTATATATATATATATATATATATATATATATATACACATGTGTGTTTGTGTGATATTGATTAATATTAAAAATAAAAAAGATGATGATAATAACAATAACAGCAAGACAACAATGATGATAAGGCTAATAATAATGATGATCGTGATAGAGACAATAAAAACAATAACAACAACAACAGCGTCAATACTGAGAAAGACAAAGGTAATGGTAATGATAAAGATAACGATAAAATATTTATGATAACAATACCAGTAATAATAATGATAATACCAATAATAGTGGTAATGATAATAATGATTGTAGCAATACTGATAACAATAGCTGTAATTATAATAATGGTAGTAACATAATGATAAAGATAAAAATGATAATGATATTGATGATGATGATAATATTAATTATAGTAATTATAGTGATAATAATAATGATGATGATGGTAATAATAACAAAAATGAAATAATAACAATAGTAATAATAAAAACAAGAATAATAATTATGATAATAACCCAGTATAACCCGTTGCGTAACCGACAAGAGTGATGTAACGTCAGTCATGCGTGGAAGTCGCTCAACAGCAGTCAAATTCGATAACTTGGTGACCCACATTATTATAATGGCAGATTAAATTGGTAGAGCATACGGGAATGCAGCAAAAAACAATTTCGTTCGTATAATGGATATTTGTCGTCGTTTCTCTCTCTCTGTTTATTTCTCTCTCTTTCCCTATGTTTATTTCTCTCTGTTTCTCTGTCTGTCTGTCTATACCTACTCTCTCTCTCTCTCTCTCTCTCTCTCTCTCTCTCTATATATATATATATATATATATATTATATATATATATATATATTATATATATATATATATATAATATATATATATATATAAAATAGATATATATATATATATAGAGAGAGGAGAAATATATATATATATATATATATATATTATATATATATATATATATATATATATTTATCCCTCTCTCTCTCTCTCTCTCTTTCTCTAGAGAGAGAGAGAGAGTAGGTATATATATTCATATATGTGTATGTTTGTATATGTATATATATATATATATATATATATATATATTATATTTTATATATATATATATCTATATATATATATATATATATATATATATATATATATATATATATATATATATTCATATATGTGCATATATATGTACATATATATACATATATATACACACATATATATGCATGGTGTATCAAATTCACCATGGAATAACCCGCTCAAAGCAGCCCATGAGCGAACAAGTGCCAAATGAGAGATTTTTAGTAAACTCTTATTACACAAAAGTTTCGTGTCAACACAGCAAGACGTTTGTGCGACAGAGACTGAAACGAAACGCTGAAGCAGAAACAACAACAAAAACAACCAAGAAATTACACCGCATTGCCATGGCGCTGCGCTCGGTGAAGACAATGCACGGCTGGGAAGCTCTTTTTCGCCCCTTTGTTGTTTTAATTGTTTCTGGTAAACATTTTGTGCTTGGCTGTGTACCTTTCTTAGTCTGCAAGCAGTTATACCATTTTTATAATTAGCACATTCGCTGCCAAATAACCTATCAATAGTGAATTGAGAAAGGCCTATGTCCTACAGTGGAGTGAGTGGCAGTAAAAAAAAAAAAAAAAAAAAAAAAAAAAAAAAAAAAAAAAAAAATATATATATATATATATATATATATATATATATATATATTGTATATATATATATATATATATATATATATATATGTATATATATATATATATATATATATATATATATATTATTTTAACGGTAGGTTCATGTCTGAGCCGCCGTGGTCACAGCATGATACTTAATTGTAGTTTTCATGTTGTGATGCTCTTGGAGTGAGTACGTGGTAGGGTCCCTAGTTCCTTTCCACGGAGAGTGCCGGTGGTACCTTTTTTAGGTAATCATTCTCTCTATTTATCCGGGCTTGGGACCAGCACTTGACTTGGGCTGCCTTGGCCACCAGTGCTAGGTAGGCAATCAAGGTGAGTTCCGGACAAAGGGAAAAACGCCGGCGGTCTGTGAGTCGAACATTCGAGTTCAGATTGCAGGTCGTGACCCAGTCTTGAGTCCGACGCTCTAACCATTGGCCACCGCGGCCTTGACGATCAGGGCTTCCATGATTTTTTCTTAGCAATTAGAGCGGTGGTTTGCCATTGCTCCGCCGTGTTTTTAACCGAGTCACCATCTCTATTTACCACGGCACTGGCTTGAGCTGGCTTGGCCACCCAGTAAGCTAGGCAGGCAACGAGAGGAAGTTCCTTGCCCAAGGGAAACAACGCGCCGGGGTGACTTGAACCCTCGACTCAGATTGCCGTCGTGACAGGTCTTGAGTCCGACGCTCTAAACCATTCGGCCACCGCGGCACCTATATATATATAAATATATATATATATATATATATATATATATATATATATATATATCTATATATATATAGGTATATCTATATATATATATATAAAATATATATGTGTGTGTGTGTTGTGTGTTGTGTCATGTGTGTGGTGTGTGTGTGTGTGTGTTGTTCTCTATACGTATGTATATTAATAAATGAATAAATAAATAAATATCTATATGAATATATATATATATATATAATAATATATATTAATATGTGTGTGTGTGTGTGTGTGGTGGTGTGTGTGTTGTGTGTGTGTGTGTGGTATGTGTGTGGTGGTGTGTGTGTGTGTGGTGTGTTGTGTTGTGTGTGGTGTTATGTATATTATTAAATATATATATATATAATATATATATATATATATTATATATATATATAAAAAAAAAATAACATATATAATGTATATGTTTTAATGTGTGTATGTATTACCA
Organism: Penaeus monodon; assembly: GCF_015228065.2. NCBI lineage: Eukaryota > Metazoa > Arthropoda > Malacostraca > Decapoda > Penaeidae > Penaeus > Penaeus monodon. The sequence goes on from NC_051401.1 coordinate 16,496,495, forward strand.
CACACACACAAACACACACTTGATATATATATCTATATATAGTTTTTTATATATATATATATATATATTATAATATATATAATATTACATATATAATATATATATATAAATGTGTGGTTGTGGTGTTTGTGTGGCATGTACGTGTATCATACTTAAAAGTAGTATCATATATTGATATATATATATAAATAGATATATATTATATATATTTATATATATTAATGTATACCATACGTAACATACACAAACACACCACCACAGATATAGTTAAGTATATATATACAATATACATACATATGTGTGTATATAAGTCCCACATATACATATACATACATGTGTGTATATACGTCAACAATATACATATACATAAATTATATACGTATACACACACACACACACACACACACACACACACACACACACACACATATATATAATATATATATATATAATATATATATATATATATATATAATTTATATATACACATATACATACACGCACATATATGTGTGATATATATGTATATATTATATATACAGGGCCGCGATGGCCGAGTGGTTAGAGCATCGCACTCAAGACTGTCACGACGGCAATCTGGTTCGAGGTTCGAGTCACCGGGCCGGCGGCGTTGTTCCCTTGGGCAAAGAACGTCACCCGATGCTGCCTAGCCGACTGGGGGGGCAAAGCCAGCCTAAAGTCAGGCTGGGTCCCAATGTCCCACGGATAAATAGAGAGAATGATACCTAAAAGATAACAACGGCACTCTCCGTGGAAGGAAAAACTGGGGAACCCTTACCACGTACTCACTCAAGAGCATCACAACACGAAAAACATTAGTATCATGCTGTGACAGCGCACTTAGATACACATATACTTATATGTATCAATACACGATATATATGTATGATATACATATCTATAGACATATATACATACACGCGATATCTGTTTGTGTATATATATATATATATATATATATAATATTAATATATATATTATGTATATATGTATACATATATTTATATTAATATTATATATATATATACATAGATATATTATATAGATTTCATTATATGGAATTTCAGTCGAACAGATTGCGAGTAGAAGCAACGCAGGGAAGTTACAGAAAACACTACGAATATGCCGAAGGCCTTTCGATTTTATGCTTCGTAAGGGCCATATCTATGCCTGATGAAGCAATATAAAAGCGAAGGCCTTCGGCGATTCGTGTTTGTGTTTCTTGTACTTCCTTCGTTTCGCTCTACTCGCAATATTGTTTCGACATGAATTCCATATATATAATATATATATATATATATATATATACATATATATAATATAATATAGATATGATTAATTATTATATCTACAAATATATATATATATAAATTATATTATATATATACTATAATATAGATATAATATATATACTATATATACAACCCATGATTGCATCGCGCGGAATGAATGAGCTAATGTTCTCTTTCGCGCAGTGAGTGTAAATGCTAAGCCCAGCCAGCAGCGCCGCCAGCGGGGGCCGCCCTGAGCGGCGGCCAATTAAACGGAATGAGGATGAGTTAATTGCTGCGCCAGTTGAACCAGCGTTCGCTCCGCTTGTTTGCGATCATTAGCCTTGTCTCACAAATGCATGCTTGAAACATAAACAAAGGGAGGAAAAAATGCTGTAAATGCAACTGTAAACCAAATAGAGACAGTACAAAAGCGCACGTGAAAGGGGTTATCCGCTGTGCTCGAAGCGCGTCAATTCCGCGATCGAACCAGGATCACTCCGGTTTGTGATCCGGTCCCGAAAGCGGTGACTGATGGGAGTCATTTCGTGCCGGAACTGCACGGAGAAACTTTTTAGGCCGCAGTTACTAGCTGTTCTAATCTCCTTGGTCAATTAGGGTTCTTTTTAACTGAAGTATGTAATCAAGATATAAATGTATACATGTAGTGTCTTTCGGAACCTGATGAAAATTTTAGGTTGTATCTCGTCACTTGGAAGCGAGTGGTAAATTCCTTTTATCTATTCTTACATTGACTCTTGCGAGTGTATTGCGTTTTACACGTATATCATATTTCATGCAGGTGTCTCACTAAGAGTCGATGTAACAATAGAGGAAGTAAAGAGGAATTCCGGGAAAATAATGGGAAAGGGAAGTTATAATCGGAGATGTAGGTTCACTATCTGTTCGTTCGTGTCAGATCAGAACAAACCCCGACGGTGCATGTCCCCCCCCCTCCTGCTGGCAGCGCACAGAGGCAGCCAGACGGGATCCGTCGGCGGTCCACTCATCTGCCGTCGCTCGGGGGGTCTGCGCCAAGCCTCCTAAAATATACTATCTAGTCCTCCATCCTCCCTACTCCTATTTCCTCATTTCTCTCCTCGTTCCCTCCTCTCATTCCTCTCTTCGTCGGAATTACTTTCATTCCCCCCGTTCCTCTCCTCCTTCTTTTCTAAGGATATCCTCTTCTCTCTACAACGGCGTGCTGCGTCCGCCACATGCTGATATTTTTTACGTCTCCTCTGTTCATCTGATGTCGTTGCCTCTTTCTCCTATTTCGTTTTCTTTTTCCTCTTCAGTGATCTTCTAAAAAATATAGCTTTTTTTTTTTCTTTTCCTTTCTTCTTTCATTTCTTTACCTATTTCTCCGCTTTTCCCATTCATATACATAAAATTATTCCTCTTTTTCGACTTTGCGTCAACCATCTCTACTGAATGCTTTTGGGGTTCCATATTTCTGATACTTATTACCTATCTCATCCGCTGAACTTCCTTTTCTTCTCCACCTTTTCCTTTTATTGTTCCTTCTCCTCGATATTCTTCTACTATCGCTTTTCTATCTTTCCACCCTTTTCCTCTCCCTTCCACGCCTGATATTCAGTCCAACTTCTTCCGGGAAGGGGAATTCCCGGAAGGTCCAGCGCCGAGCCAGCCTGCATGGCGGACGGCCGAGGGAGGGGGGAGGGGGTGTAAGGAAGAGGGAAGGGGAGGGGTACGACGGGGAGGGGGAAGTGGAAAGGTCGCAGAGGGAAGAGGAGGTTTAAAATATCAATGGAAGTACAGCATGTGAATGTCAGCTCTGTGCGTGGGTTTGTTTAGGTTTTTATATATACATATTATATATATATATATATATATATATATTATATATATTCTACATATACATTATATATATATGTGTGTGTGTTGTATGTGTGTGTGATTTACTGTGTGTTTGTATATATGCTGTGTGTACGTATATGTGTGTGTGTGTGCTTATTCATATATCTGTATATAAATGTATGTATATAAGATTGATACGTATGTGTGAGTGCCTGTGTGCCGTTTTCAGCTTTTATTCCGAGAAAGTGCAAATGTGCTTCTTCGCCGGTTCAGACACGTGCCTCCAAATCCGTACACGGCGACCGCAGGTACTGCCGCCATGCCGCCATGAGCATTTATAGTCCTTGGGAGCCTCACGAAGTAGGTCTTCGCTCCCGTCGCCTCGTCCATCCGCTCTCGCGAGGCCGCCTCCACGCGCGCCCTCTCTCGCTTTACTCTTCTGTGAGAATATGCATGCATAATATATATATATATATTATAATATATATATAATATATATATATATAATAGATATATATTATATGTGTGGTGT
>NC_051401.1:16505139-16507639 GCF_015228065.2 Penaeus monodon
GTCCAGAGAAGTTGAATGCCGAGGTCATCTCCTTAAAGGAAGAGACTACATACCCAGAGCTCGTTAGATTTACAATGGGTCTCTCGTCATAACAGCGAAACATAACAAAGCCTAAGAAAAAAAAACAGCATTAGAGATCACCAATAAATAGCAAATCAGCAAACGGAGATAGCGAAGGGCAAAGCAACATTGGGTAACAATATAGACCGGCTTTGGATACAGACTATATATATTTATCACAGAGTAATTTGTACAAAGCTCAGGTATAGTTAATAAGATCAAGGCTGATGACACACAGCACTGACGATAATCAAAGGAAAAGGTTTTAACATCGACGTTTTGATGTTTTTATATTAGTTTATTTTTTCTAAAATACGTTATATTTCAGTTATAATCGACATAGTCACTATAAGTATCATTATACTATTCTACCTTTCTTTTGTAAGGATGCCGTGTTATCCAAAGGAAAAATGATAAGAGCCGAAAATTTAATGCGTTCGTAATCTTTCAAAGAACGTTCGTTTGTTGATCTTGGGATGAACGAGCGGGAAAGGTTTAGACATATCTGTACGACCATGTCCATGTATTCTAGAAACATGAAAGTACGTGCTTATAAACCAAGTGTCTGTCCGTATCATAAGCAATCCCTTGAGAATAAGTGAATACGTGCGTTTCCCCTCGCACCGGCCTACGCGTTGGCTCCTGAACCCATGACTCTTGCATGATCAGGATGTTGCTACGTGCCTCTGCATCATGCACACTGCTCCTCGGCCATGGAGCCTGTAGTGCATGTTTCTCAGAGACAGACTAGATAAGGCTAATCTAAAACAGCAGCGTGAATGAACATGTTGTGAAGAGATTAACAAGTGATGCTTGAGATAAACGATATTCGAGCTTCCATGTATGTACATGTTATGTAAAATGTCTTAGGCGCAGGGCTCATATATTTTCTCTCATACTTATCTTTCCAAGAAATTGTCTATGTCCTCCTCCTCCTTCTCCTCCTCCTCCTCCTCCTCCTCCTCCTCCTCCTCCTCTTCCTCTTCCTCCTCCTCCTCCTTCTCTCCTCTCACTCCTCATAACTAATTAATCCTCCTCCTACTCCTCCCCCTAATCATCCTCCTCTTCTCCTCCTCCTAATCCTCACTCTCCACTCTTCTACTCATCCTACTCCTCTCCTCCTATTACTCCCACTCTTCCTACTCTCAACTCCATAATCTACTAATACATTTCATCCTCTCCACCTCTTCACCCTCCTTCACTCTTCCTCCTCCTCCTAACGTCCCTCCTCCCTTCCTCCCACTCTTTCCTCAGCTTCCAAACTCATACTACTCCTCCTCCCTCCTCCCTCCTCATCCATCCTTCCTATTCCTCCTACTCCCCGCCTCCTTACCACTAGTCCACACCCCTCCTCCCCTCTCTCCGGCTCGCCTCCTCATTCCTCCCACCATTGCTCCTCACTACTAAACCTGCATTTTACAATCCGACTACTCAACCTCTTCCACCTCCTCCCCACTCGTCCTACTCATCCTACTTCTCCTCATCTCTTACCTCCCACTCTTCCTCTACTCCCATCTCATACTCCTCCCTCCTCCTCCTCCTCTTTCTCCTCCTCCTCTCCTTCCCCCTCCCACTACCTAATCCTCCCTCCTCCTCCTCAATGCCCTCCTCCCATCCTCCTCTCCTTATCCGGGCTAGCCCTCCTCCTACTAACACTCCTTCTCCTCTCATCCTCCTCCTCCCAACTCTCCTCCTCCACCTCTACACAACTTCTCAAACTTACTTCCTCCTCCTCCTACTTCTCCTTCTCCTCTTACCTCCCACTCTTCCTCCTAATCCCACTCTCATCCTCCTCCATACTCATCTCCTCCCTACTAATTCCTCTCCTCTCTCCTCCTACCAACTCCCTCATAATCTCCTCCCACTCCTCCTCCTCCTCCTCTCCCACTCCTAATACTCCCCCTTCCCTGCTCATACCTCCTCTCCTCATCCAAATACTCATTATCAAATCTACTAATACACCCTCCTACATATGACAATCCTCCTCCCCCTTTTACTCTTCCCCCCCTTCTCCTCCTTCCACTCCCCCCTCTTCCTCCTGCTCCTCCTGCTCCTCCCCCTCCTCCTACTCTCCCTCCTCTCACTCACGCCTCTCTTACTCTTCCTACTCCTACCTCCCTCCCTCCTACTCCTTATCCTTCTTCGATTCTTTGTCATATCATCCATTGTAAGAAACATATCCCAAAATATCATTTGATTTGTCGATACTAAAAAATATCGCTATGGTTCTGAATAAACTTGTCAAAATTGTTTTTCTTTTTCTTGATGTATCGTGTCTTTTCTACTGATTCATTACTCGGGGAAATGCTAAAAAGTAATTTGTAAGGATGCCACCACATGCTAAGGACTGTTCTACATATAAATGTGTTTGATTTGGGCTTATTTTCAATAGGAATGATTTTTTTTTTACCAAGCATGGCATTTTAATAATGACATATGA
>NC_051401.1:16542639-16555139 GCF_015228065.2 Penaeus monodon
AGAGCAGGACACGCACACAGAGTTGATAGATATTCATATAAACTGAGAAATAGACACACCAGGAGCCAAATAATAAATCTAAAGAACTATTAGTGATATATTTTTCTTCTTTAATTGACATTATGTCTGTGAATTAATTTGCTGACTTAACTGGCAAGTGTGTTTGTAAGTTAAACCACCGTGCACGACGTAAATCATATTCATCTGGTTAAAAATATTTTTCCAGCGCTCATTAGCAGGGAATAACATACGATATGACTCTGGCGTGTGCAGAGGTTGTTGTTGGTCAGAGAAAGATTTTTCCACAAACAAACACACACACACACACACACACACACACACACACACACACACGCACGCACGCACGCACGCACGCACACACACAACCACACGCACACACACAAAACACACACACACGCAAAACACAAAACACACACACACACACACCACACACACACACACACACACACACACACACCACACACACACAACACACACACACAAACACGCGCGCGCGCGCGCGCGCGCGCGCGCAAACCTATCCATACACAAACATACACACTCGCATTTATATAAAGAGAGTACCACATAGTTTAGTAGCAGCATTCAAGGTTCGAGGAACGTCTAAAGGGTAATGGAACTTTTTATCGATGTATGATTAGATCATTTTTTTTCTCTCTCTCTCTTTCTTTTTTCTCTCTGTTATCTCCGTATCTAGCTGGTTGTCTGTCATACTCATTACATCACACCAATTCAGTCTGTCTGTTTCTCCCTGTCTCTCTTTCCGTATCTGCTCCTGTTTGTTTGTCTGTCTGACTGTCTGCCTCTCTCTCTCTCTCTCTCTCTCTCTCTCTCTCTCTTTTCCTCTCTCTCTGCTCTCTTCTCTCTCCCCTCTCTCTATCGCTCTCTCTCGCTCTCTCCTTTCTTTTTCTCTCCTTTCCTCTTCTCCCCTCTCTCTCTCTTCCTCTCTCTCTCTCTCTCTCTCTCCTCTCTCTCCTCTCTCTCTCTCTCTCTTCTCTCTCCCCTCTCCTCTTTTCTCTCTCTCTCTCTCTCTCTCCCTTTTCTCTCTCTCTCTTCTCTCTCTCTCCGCTCTCTCTCCTCCTCTACCCACCCTCCTCCCCTCTCTCTCTCTCCTCTTCTTCACTCTTCCCCTCCTCCCCCTCTCACTCTCTCTCTCTCCTCTCCCTCTCTCTCTCTCTCTCTCCTCTCTCCTCCTCCGCTCCCCCCCCCACACAACACACCACACCACACACACACCCCACCCGCCCCCCCCCCTCCCCCTCTCCCCAACACACACACCATACCACAACTCTCCTCTCTTCCTCTCCCCCTCCCTCCTCTCTCTCTCTCTCACCCTCCCCTCCTCCTCCCACCCCTCCCTCCCCCCTCCTCGCCCTTCCCTCCCCTCGCTCCTTCCCTCTCTCCCTCCTTTTCTCTCTTCCTCCCCCTCGCTCCCTACTTACCTTCCCGTCCTCCCTCCCTCTTTCTCCCCTCCCCGCGAATCCTCACGAACCCATTTATCTACTTGCCAACCACTCATATTTCACAAACACCCTCGCTTCACAATAACACACAACCGACCCCCCGTCTTTTTTTTTCATCAAAATTATTCAATCCGCCTTTTCTTCGTTTCTTAATTCCGCTAAGGTGGTAAAGGGCCAGCATCTATAATTTAGGCTCATTCACACTTTTTCTATGTTCAAGGTTGGATTTGTGTTTCTTGATCGAAACTTCTCTCACTCAAGTTAGTAGTAACTTGTTCTTTCTTGTCCTTGGGCCTCTCCTATTTGTTCCTCTCGCCCTCTTTTCACGCTATCTTCATATTTCATTATTCTGTTCTTTGTTCTTATTCTTATTCTTCTTATGTTATACTCATGATGTTTAAGTTGTGTATGCCCGTGTATGGAAAACTTGTGAGTGATTCCCCCCCCCCATCTCTCTCTCTCTCTCTCTCTCTCTCTCTCTCCTCCTCTCTCTTCTCTCCCTCTCTCTCTCTCTCTCTCTCCTTCTCTCTCTCTCTCTTCTTTCCCTTCCTTCCTCCCCTCCATCCCTTTATTATTTCTCTTCCCTCCCTCCCCTTTTCCCCCTCCCTTTTTTTTTCCCTTCCCCCCCCCCCCCTCCCCGCCCCCCTTCCCTTCCCTCCCCCCCCCCCCCCCCCCCCCCCCCCCCCCCCCCCCCCTCTCCTCCTCCCTCCTCTCTCTCTCTCTCGCTCTCTTCTCTCTCCTCTCTCTCTCTCTCTCTCTCTCTCTCTCCTCTCTCTCTTTCTCTCTTTCTCCCTCTCTCTCTCTCCATCTCTCCCTCTTTTCCTCCCTCCCTCCCTGCTTCCACTAATCCTTCCTTCCCTCAATCTCTTCTCTCTTTCCCTCCCTATCTCCCTTTTTCCCTCCCTCTCACCCCTTTCCCTCCCTCTCTCTCCCTCCCTCCTTCCTCTCCCTCTCTCTCTTCCTCTCCAATCCACTCCCCCGCCCGTGTCTCCAGACCAACACCCCCCACGTGTTCCTTGGCCTCCTTCGAAGTCCTCTGTTGAATTCCTAATCGATGACTGTGGACGCGAAGGCAATCAAAGGCAGCATTCCTCCGTTGGAATCGGTCCGACGCTGTCAAAGGCAAGATAGAGAAAGTTCCTTTGGGGAAGGTTGGGGGGAGAGAGGGAGAGGCAGTATGGACGATTGGAGGAGAGAGAGGGAGAAGTGAAAAGAGAGATTGACAGATAGGTAAAGACTGAGAGATAGACGATGCGACACTGGGAAGTGTAGATAATATACTTGTAGATAAGCAGATTGATGGATGGAGGGTGCTAGATATATGTGCGTGTGTGATAGGATAAACAGACAGATAGATAGATAGATTTTGTAGATAGGATTAAATGTGGAGACTAAGACAGACAGATCTAAATACGAGAAGAAAGAGAGAGGAAGAAAGATGAATAGGGAGATAGAGGGGGGATAAAAGGGTAAAGACAGAGAAACGACACTCACCGTGGGAGAAAACGGGACCACCAACACCGACTTTTTCCCCTCGGGCGATGTGACCGTCGATTTAAACAGCGCATAGATTATCGCCTTTTCCCTTGGACTCAGAACTTGGAACTCAGAGCATAGTGTCAGCCAGTGCTCGTTTAGTCGCTCGTTTAGTCGCTCGTTTGGTCGTTCTTGTGACTCTTTAGAATGAGCTCTCTTCTCCCTCCCTTTTCATGGTCTTTCGAAAACATTTCCTTTTTTTATATTGTGTTTTGATTTTGATTTCGTATTTTATATCCAGAAGCTTTTGATGTCGGTTTTTTTTTTATTTCCATTTCTCTTCATCTTTTTTTTTTTTTTTTTTAGTTCGTAACCAAAGGCGTGGAAACACAAAATATGGAAAAAAAGAGAAAGAAAAATGATGGAACGATTTCACGAGCTGCGTTTCCGCGTTTCTGGCTGCCTGTCTCCCCCATCTATCTCTCAGTGTTCTGCAAATCTACCTGTCAGTCTTCCTCTTCTTCCATTTCTCCTCCTTTACCTCCTCCTTCGTTATAATTTCTCACCCGATGAAAAATCATCCTTAGAATAAATAGCACCAATTTTTCATCTTGAATAGATAAATAAATAATAATAAAACCTTGAGACATCTTAGAACTTTTTTTTCTTTTTTTTTTTTTTTTTTTTAGGATGTACTTGTTCCTGCTCGAAGCGGCTCGAGAAATCCAGGCATGGCGTATGTGTGACGGCTTTATTGAAATTCATCCTCAAGGACTTCGCTCTCTATCAGGGTTAGAAGGGTACATGCTGCTGCTGTCTTGATGTCTATTTTTGTCTGTCGCTTTGCCTCTGATGTTATTTATCTCCTTCCTTCTTTCACTCTGTTTCGCTCCCCACCCTCTCTCTCTCTCTCTCCTCTTCTCTCTCTCTCTCTCTCTCTCTCTCTCTCTCTCTCTCTCTCTCTCTCTCTCTCTCTCTCTCTCTCTCTCTCTCTCTCTCTCTCTTCTCTCTCTCTCTCTTTCTCTCTCTGTTGGTGTGTGTGTGTGTGTGTGTGTGTGTGTGTGTGTGTGTGTGTGTGTGTGTTTGTGTGTGTGTACATGAGCCTATTTCTGTAAGCCATTTTACCAAGTCCAGTTTGGAACCATCGACTCAGCGAGGGCGTAGATGACGATTTTATCTAACCTCGCCCGACCCGACAGTTCGTGCCCAGTGCCCGACGTGGTAAGGTCGGGCCAGCCTTCGCCCTCAGGCGGGTCGGCCTGACACGTGACCCCGCGCTCACCGCTTTACCCATAGACATCGTCTCGTGTGTTCCCTTGCTGTGCTGTACTCTTATCAATAGTCAAGCGTCATACAACTATAACTACCCTGCTAAGCCACTGTACCAGAGTTCTTATAGACTCTTAGAGTGTGTGTGTGTGTGTGTGAGTGTGTGTGTGTGTGTGTGTGTGTGTGTGTGTGTGTGTGTGTGTGTGTGTGTGTGTGTGTGTGTGTGTGTGGTGTAGTGGTAGCGTTCTCGTCTAGCAATCTTGTTGACCTAAGTTCAAATCCCGCAGTGGATGGTAACCTCGACCATTCCTTGCACACAGGGGCTAATTTAGAAGTAAAGTAAACAGAGAACCTGTCACACCAATAATAACCATTGTAACTAATTGAATTAAATTATATTATTATCATTATCATTATTATTATTGATATTATTATTATTATTATGATTATTATTATTATTATTTTCATTAATTCTCTCTCTCTCTCTCTCTCTCTCTCTCTCTCTCTCTCTCTCTCTCTCTCTCTCTCTCTCTCTCTCTCTCTCTCTCTCTCTCTCTCTCTCTCCCTACCCTACTGGACAAGCACAACTGATGACGAGTCAGTAGCCATATATCATGCCATTAAGAAAGATAGTGAGCAGCAGCGACACCTGGCTGTCTTTAGTGACAGCTAAGGCGCTCTCCATAAGCCCATTACATTTAATCCAGAAAACATGGTAACTAGAAATATCCTTCGCCAAATTTCTAAATTATCAGAACAGGGTATTCAAGTATCACTATACTGGATACCCTCTCATATAGGAACATCATTACGTGACAAAATTTATCAATTAGCCAGATTAGCACTTTCCCATGAAGATCCATATTATGTAGTACCGCTATCTCTCAATCAAATGAAAAAAACTGTTATCAGCTTTCTTCGAGATTATGAGTGTCAGGTATGGACCACTGACAAGATGAAAAAAGACGGACATGGTAGTATCTGCATTACGAGAGTATTGCTGGGACATCAGATATAGACAAACCCTGTCATGGACTGTCTCGGAGACAGCAGTTTACACTGACTAGGCTACGCATAGGATATCAGTACACTATACAATATGTAAAGGATGCAGTTTTGGAGGCAAAACTAGTTTCATATCACCACTGCAAACTTTGCAAGGCGCCCAAGTCGCATGATCTGACCCATTACTTACTCTGTTGCATAAAAACTGCATGCTATCGATCAAATAGTATTGTTCACAGATTATCACTTGATTGTATTAACTTTATTATAGACACTGGTCTTGTCTTTGACATGATTTGATATAAAAAAAAAATTACCAGCCGTGATGATATTTTAATACACTGATGATAGCACAGCCCTTCAGGCATGTATATAACACTAATGTTTGACTGATAGCCCTCTACACAAATAGAAGCACAGCCAATTTGGATAGATGCATTGGTATCTTACCCTGGCTTTTTGCAGGGCATGTACACTGTTCTGTAAATAAATGGAATCAAATCTCTCTCTCTCTCCCTCTCTCTCTCTCTCTCACTCTCTCTCTATCTCTCTTCTCTTTTCTCTCTCTCTCTCTCTCTCTCTCTCTCTCTCTCTCTCTCCCTCTCTCTCTCTCTCTCTATCTCTCTCTCTCTCTCTCTCTCTCTTCTCTCTCTCTCTCTCTCTGTCAAACGTTATCAATCTCTCCCTCACTCGAACTCAAGCTCATCCTTACAGCATGAATCAGACATTGGCAGACGTATAAGGATGGTGAATCACTCTCCACGGAACAGGTTGTCGTTCTTAATAATTGCTCGGCTAAGGAAAAAAAGAATACAATGGGGTAGTAAGAAGGGTAAGAGATTATTGATGATGATGAAAATAAAGAAGATAGGGAGATAGAGAACGTGTAGGGGGTTAGGGGGGGGGATAAATACAAGAATATTATATCACCATGTCACGTTTCGAAATGACGTTATTTATCTAAGTATTAGTTATTTTTTTTATGAAAACAGATAACTGAAAAAATCATCTGTTTGAAAAAATAAAATGTAAAGAGTTTACCTAAACAACAACCTTTTACTCCCCCTCCGTTCACCCTCATCCTGGCCTCTACATTCACCATTTGCCTCCCTCCCCCCCGCCCCTCACGCACACACACCCTGTCCCCCTTTCACCTCGGCCTCCCCCGTCCTCCACCCTACATGGCTACAACCTCGTAGTCGCTAACCTACGAGCTGTGTCTACGTCTCCCCCCTCCCTCCTGCGCCACTCCCTCTGGCCCACACCCCAACCCCCCTCTCCTGGCCTTGGGCATCACGTGGACGTCTGGGAGGCGCGTCTGGCGGCGGGGGAGCTACGGACGCCGGTCGGGACTCAGCCCTTGCTAGGAGGAGGTGCGGTGCTCGAAGGGCCGACTTCGAATGCTTCTGATTTTTTTTTTTTTTTCTTCTTCTTCTCGGCTGGAAACTGCCTAGGATATATAGATAATCCAATTGGATTGATAAGAGTGATTATAATACATAATCTGAATAGGTAGGATCACACAACAGAGAAACAAACAATTAACAAAAAAAAAACATTAAAACAACGAAGAATCCAAAAACACAACAGACCAAAAACAAACAATCGAAACATACAATTACAAAAGACAAACAGTGTAAAACAGCAAACAATAAAAATAACCACTCAAACAATTCAAAACAACAGAGAAACAAACAATCAACCAAATAGCAATATAGTTCACGAGCATAATACGCCTGACGCCCCAACGGAGAGTAACCACAGACAGAACTACGAACAGCACCATAGAGCGATGCAGATCCACGGACGCCAATGCAGATCGAAGTACATTATGGTGATTACGGAAGGATAGTGACCTGCATGGGGTCACGGGCATTTTCTGATCTTTGGTCACTGCATCATTCCTTCCTGACTTGTTTCATTACGCTTATTATTCTTAATTCATTCGCGTGCGTATAATAGTTCCTGTTAAGTGTACCATGTTGAATCACACGAATAACGTCTTCCTGGTTTTGAAATTTGGTGCACGCATCATGTAAGTTCTGTGTGCTCAATGATAACCAATCGTTTCCGCGCCTTCGTCTTCTTCCTAATTTTGTCTGTTTCTTTTCTTCAATTTCTTGTTAGTTTTGCTGTTACTATGTTTCTCCTTAACATTATTATTATTATCCTTTTCGTCGTTTTTCCTTATCATTTTGTTGCTCTCTCCATATTCTCATTCCTATTATTGTGCCTTTTCTTATTCTTATTCTCATCCTTCTTGTTCTTGTTTTCTCTTGTTCTTCCCGGTCGCCATCAACACCATTATCTTCTTCTTTCATACTTCCGTCACTGAGAATGGAAAAAAAAACAATTAGAAAAAATACTTGAAGCCAATATAAAGCCTTCTCTGCAGTCGATATGACACGATCCACCGGAGAGCAGGTCGCTTATAGAAAAAAAAACCCTGTCAGAGATTTTGACCGTCGACTAAACTTTCTCCGTCAGCTCTCTAGTAACACTCAACTTTCCAAAAGCTTCTACCACATTACCCTCCTTCCCCACCGCCCCCCCCAAGTCGTCCTTGACCCAGGGACGGTTACTCGGATACGTGTATTACTGAACTAGGTCTTACGGCACTATCTTCGTTAGTGGTAACCCCAGTAATCATATTCTGCGGTACTGGTACTTCCCTAAACGGTATTTAGGGCTTAACAGTAGTAGCGGTGGTGGTAGTGTTAAACGTTATGGCTCTAGTAATGACATTCGTAGTGGTGGTAGTAATAGTAGTAACAGCAGTAGTTGTGGGAGAAGCAGCTATAGCAGTACTTTCGTAGCAGCAGTAACAACATTACCAGCAACGTAATTATTGTTATCATTTTGATTCGCATGACTCGTGCATGGGATTCATTTTATTGTTCATAGTTGTTCAATCATTTCCCAAACGGATACATGTTTTCATATTTTTTGCTTCTTTGCTTTGCACTTTACATGATGTATTTTGAACTCCGATAATCCATTTATATTTGCTTTGGTAATTATGCAGAGAGGATAGCGTAATTATTAAGTTATCAACTGTAAATCCACACATACGCGCACATACACGTACATACATGCACATGTATATGTATATATACATGTGTGTGTTTGATAGAGACACAGTGACCAGGCGTGTGCTTACAAAAAGAACGAGAGACAAAGAGAGATAGAATGATAGATAGACAGATAGGAAGAGAGAGAGAGAGAGAGAGAGAGAGAGAGAGAGAGAGAGAGAGAGAGAGAGAGAGAGAGAGAGAGAGAGAGAGAGAGAGAGAGAGAGAGAGAGAGAGAGACAGACAGACAGACAGAGAGACAGACAGACAGAAAGAGAGACATAGACATTCAGACGGAAAGGCAGAAAAACAGACAGGCAGAGACGGAATCAGAAAGACAGATAAACAGACAGACGAAGACAGAACCAGACACTGAGATAGAACACGATCCGAGACAGACGCTGGCATACCCGACCCGACAGTTGAGATTCGCGTACCATCCCTTCGTCTTCTCGCCCTTACGGAGGAACGCACAGCTCGAGTATTATCATTCTACACCGAGGTCTAAAGCAAGACAGGTTCTTGCCCCCTTCGACTGGGGATGATGGCCTTCTCAGTATGCACAGGACTATTCATTTTTGTGCACAACTAAGATAGTACAAAAAAAGGAAAATTAAATTGGGAAGGGAATGAGAGAGAAGGAGAGAGAGAGAGAAAGAGGAAGGGATAGACAGGTGGAGTGATTGATAGAAAGACAGGCATAGATACATAGATACAAAGAGACAGGCAGATTGATAGATAGATAGAGACAAATAGACAGGCAGACATACAGATTGATAGATAGATAGAGACAAATAGACAGGCAGACATACAGATTGATAGATAGATAGAGAGAAACAGACAGGCAGACGTACAGATTGATAGATAGATAGAGACAAACAGACAGGCAGACGTACAGACAACAGACAGACAAGCAGTGGCAGAGAGACGGAAACGGATACAGACAGACAGACATATTACATATCACAGTACACAGAACACAGAAGAAAATAGAAGAAATTAGCGATGGAAAAGAGAGAGAGAGAGAGAGAGAGAGAGAGAGAGAGAGAGAGAGAGAGATTGGAGGGGGAGCGGAGAGACAGACAAACCACGAACCCCGTTTGAACGAACCAGGGAGTCTGTCACTGTCCCGTTCCACTAATCATCCCCCAGAGAAGACCATCCGAACTCTATTAGGTCAGAGCCAAGATGACCTGGCCCAGAATCTCGGCCAGCTTCGGCTCCGAGAGATCTAGATGGCAATCGGCCATGCAAATTAGCCTTTTAGTGCCCTAGGTTACAGTATACAAGTAGGCGTGCTGGCTCTGAACCGGACAGTGGACTCCTGAAGGGGGTGAAGGGGCCAGAGTAGATGGGGGAGGGGGGGAGGGGGGAGGTTCCTGTTACCATGGAAGGACGAAGTTAATGTTGGTTGAGTCATCTGTACACTCTCTGAGGATGGTGATGATGATGGTGATTATAAAGTTTATAGTGAGAACTAGAAAGATTCAGAGAACGCAACCCCCCGCCGTTCTGTATTAAACAGCTATCAACACTCTACTCAAGAAATTAGAGATGATAATCAACCACAAAATCGCCTCCATCAGTCCCCCTCTGTCCCTGAGATTAATTCAGCACAAAATCTTCTCTCCACACAGCCATAGCTTTTCCTCTCGACCTGTAAGTCTTTTCATATTATCTTTTACTCCTACGATAACTGAGTTACTAGATCACCAATATAACGGTAAATAACGGTAATACTGAGGGATTTTTATAGTAGGTGACAACTATCTACATCTACCGTAAGTTAAGGTATTCGTTGTTTTATCTTGCCGGCAAGAAAACGCATAGCGATCATTGTGTCATTTACACACACACACACACACACACACACACACACACACACACACACACACACACACACCCACACAACACACACACACACACACACACACACACACACACACATCATATTATATATATATATATATTATATATATGATATATATATATATAGATATATATATATATACATATATATATATATATATATATATATATCAAACGCGGTATGGTAATTATGATACAGGTAATCCAATGGAAAAATACCATAATGATTTTATTACAACCATGACTTTCGTTGCCATCACATACACACACACACACACACACACACACACCACACACACAATACTCACACACACACACACACACACACACACACACACACACACACACACACACACACACACACACACACACACACACACACACACACACACACACACACACACACTATATATATATATATATATATATATATATATATATATATATATATATATATATATATATATATATATCAAACGCAGTATGGTAATTATGATACAGGTAATCCAATGGAAATATACCATAATGATTTTATTACAACCATGACTTTCGTCGCCATCATCAGGACTGTAATAAGCAACAAGACACTCACACCTCAGACTGAGAAAAATAAATCGAGAAGGAGAAAAGGGCGTCCACGAAGGCCTCTGAGCCCGCATATGGCCGAGAGCCCAGAAAGTCGCCCCATTCGAGAAGGAGAACAAACGTCTCCACGAGAGGCACAGGCGGAGCGGCTAGAATGCTCCTAAGCTATTATATAATACCTTACATGGAGGAACTCGGAGACCAGTTTTGCCTTCACTCGCGCGAGGAAGTTTATCCTCAGAATTACAGCGAATTCATGAACCGTGAAGGTGAATAATGCTTTCAGACTCTAGTATTCCTACGGTAAGATTATATGTATACGACTGAGTAGTTTTGCCTGTTAGATTCTTTACGTCTGCGAGTACCGTCTTCGTGAGTGCTTGTTTCCACGTCGTCCTGATAATGATTTTAAAACCACACACATCTCAGGTCATATGTTTATCTATCTGTCTGCCTGTCCATCGATATTAGTGTTTGTCTAATGTTTGTTTTTTCCATCTATCTCTCTATCCGTTTATTTATACAAGTAGATAGCTAGATAGAGGGATAGACTGCTTGACAGATAGATAGTAGATAAATGAATGATGCAGGTAAGCACATTCTCACACGCACATTCAGGAGCGAGTATCTATATGCAGAAAAAAAGAGAAATTTACCGAAGTAGGCCATGCGGGGAAAAGACTTACAGGCTAAAATCACTCTTTAATGACCCTGACATCAGGCATACATGTAATCATATTATATCAGTGTAAGGGACCTCTTCATCCAGTTCACTGAACTGAGTTTACCCCGTCATGTGGATAAGGAAAAAGTAGCCAAAATATTGATTTGCATAATTGGTAACAGAACCTTAGCGCCACCTAAATCGACCGCGTGATTTGAAAAACAGGGATACATGCAGCTCCTGTAACACAGATCCTGTATTCATATACTTTTAGAAAAGTCTATCAGCACTTTATAGATTTCTGTCTATCGACAAATATCTTATTTAATTTACATCCCCCCCAAAAGAAATATATTCCCCAGAACTCCGAAATTTATCCCAGTAAAGTTGGTGATATATTGCGTTATAGGTGTTTTCAGAATACTGTTTATTTACTACAAGAAGGTAATTTTGTATCTGAGATGAAAAAAGGTTTTTAAATATCATTGGTTAGCTCTGGGGAGTTTACTTGTATTACAACTTTCAATTACTTTTGTAAAGAACATTCATCAAAAATGGATTCTGACTGCAAGTGTTTCCTTCACCTTTTCTCTCTCTCTCTCTCACTCTCTCTTTCTCTCTCTCTCTCTCTCTCTCTCTCTCTCTCTCTCTCTCTCTCTCTCTCTCTCTCTTCTTCTTCTCTTCTCATCACTCTCTCTTTTCTCTCTCTCTCTCTCTCTGTCTCTCTCCTCCTCTTCGTCTTCTCTCTCTCTCTTTATTATATATATATCATTAATATATATAATTATATATATATATATAATATATATACAACATATTATAACATATAAAATATGTGTGTGTGTGATGGGTCGTGTATCCCTTTCCAAGTATTCAAAACAATATTTACCGTAGGTTAGCAACACGTTGACAGGCGAATGTAAGACAAGTATACACAAGTAACCGACCATCCTTGTTATCTCCCTTCACCCTAGCCCTCCTTCCCTCACCCTTCGCCTCTTCCCTCCTCCCTCCTTGTCATCGGCTTGAAGAGGATGTCCTACTTACCCAACCTTGACTGCCCATCCAGTGTGCAAC
>NC_051401.1:16565139-16575139 GCF_015228065.2 Penaeus monodon
CTCGTCAGCCAGTCCCCGTCGCCTCCCCCACCACACTAGCAAGCGCGCCCCCTCGCCGTCAGCCCCTTCCCCTCCCGTCAGCCAGCCAGGCCCAGGGACCGCTACCTCGCCCCTCGCTGGCTCAGTCGCTCCACGTGTGTCGCGCAGAGAAGAGGTCGTCTCACTCGCTCGCGGACGTCTTGACGGTCGACGCGCTGTTGAGCCACGATTCTCGGACTCGCTCGTTCTCGTCGCTCCGGTTACGCCCCGAGTAGCCGCCCCCGATCCCGTGTGCGAAGGCGCCGTCGGTCTCATCTCGCCGCCCGGAAGAGGTGAACAAGACAAAAGCTTGCCTTCGCCATACGTGTTGACAGGCGTGCTCTCGCCTCACTCCTACCGGCAACCGAAGAATCCTGGAGGGCCACTTCATCCCCAGGCTGGCGCATTTCGTATTTCGCCTTTTGAACAATATGGACGTTTTTCCCGTGGTTCTCTAGCAGGAGCTGTAGCAGCGGCCACCACCCCGGTCCCTCTCGCTTTCCCAGGCCAGACGCGCCACCACTCGAGACCACGTTAACCTCTGACGACTTTAGCACACTTGGTAAGTCGACATGTCCCTCTGCTGTCATTTGGTTTCTACTCTGCAATTCACATTAATGTACGTTTTTAATGGAGATTTGTCGAGATCAATACAGATGTATGCACGCGCACGCGCGCATTTACTGGCGCGCGCGCGCGAGGCGAAGTATGAAAACACTTGGGCACAAATGTGTGACTGAGCATAATGATACATGTGTATATGAATATACATACACACATGCCCGTTTATATACATGCATGTGTGTACATGTATACATGTAGGTCGTTCATACATACACAAATAAACACGAAGTATATGCGTGTATATATGTAAATAGATGCGTATGTTGCTTCATATGTTTGAATGCATGTATCACTGAGATGAAGGTAGCTGACAATGCACACTCGGCCCTGTTCCCACGCCGGCCCAGGTGCGGCCCGCGGCGTCAGCGACTTAACCCGACCGCAACCAACTGATATAAACACAAACACGTTTAGTGTTTCTTTGGGAAGCCAAATCTCATTGGTTTTAAGTGCTTAATTGTCAGGTATTCGAATGCTTTTATTTGGCTGCCTCAAAAATGTGGGATGTGGGAGTGGCCAGGAGGTGTAACGATGCGAAAAAAATATTCTAATCAATACATTCAAAAAAAAAAAAAAAAAAAAAAAAAAAAAAAAAAATATATATATATATATATATATATATATATATTATAATATATATATATATAATATATATATATATATGTGTGTGTGTGTGTGTGTGTGTGTGTGTGTGTGTGTGTGTATGTATGTATGTATGTATGTGCGTGTGTGCGCGCGTGTGTATACACACACACACACACACACACACACACACACACACACACACACACACACACACACACACACACACACATACATAATACATACAAACACACACCACACACACACACACACACACACACACACACACACACACACACACACACACACACACACACACACACACACACACACACACACACACACACAATATATATATATATATATATATATTTATATATATATATATGTGGCGTTTCCGAGCGGTCGTAGGCTTTACTTATTTTTTATCTAATATTTAACATTCCACAATTAAATGGTAAACTGCCACCACTGACCTTTGAGGAGTGTCAGGTCTCCAATACTTGGGATTAATTAATATCAAGAGGAAAACTGAAAGATTGTTTTCACTTCATTATTTATTGACTTATTTAATATTGCCTTAATCTTGGGTTCTAGAATTTTCTAAGTTAAAACTTGGGAAGATCCGTACAATAATTGTTCGAGTAACTCACCGGGTAACAGGTTCAGATGCACCTAGTGTGGGGTCTGCTCTGAGACTGACGACTTTTCGTCACACATTTTGTCGCTCAGCCTGGCTCTCATATCTTTCTCTTCTTTTCATTGGTTCTTTTTCCATACACATTTCTTCATTGGTTATTTCTTGGCCAATGACCATATTCCTATGGTTAAGACACGCCTACACTAACAACAGTACTCTGTTGTCCACGTTTTCCACGTTTTCCCACGTCTGATCCTGAGCCAGGTCAAAAGCTATAACTCTTGTCCACTTCGACCGATAGGTCATTGGGGTGCGAAACCACATACAAACAGAGGTTAGGTCTACTCGCCATGTGGTGTATATCTGGTAAGACTCTCTTGGGTTACTTCACTTGTTTCAAATATTTCACTTGTTAAGGGATACCCCAGGCGTTACACCACAGACCCCCTTCTTCAGCTTCGTGTGTCCCACACGAATGACAGAAGTAAAACTTCAAACAGATCTCCCGAAATGGCAATGATAAGGATACAGTGATCCATAAATGTATTGCTGCTGGACAAGGGAAAAAAACTCCACGTTCCCAATCACTGGAGAGAATACAACCCTGTGTATCCACAGAACTGGACTCCTCCCAGGACATTGGACCGCCGAGATGAAAAACCTCTCCAGTACTCAGCAAAACAACTAGTATTTTAATCTGACTATACACTATATATCTGTCGGAATTGTTGACAGAGAATCATCAGGTAAAAATGCCCCGATACACTAAGTCTCGCATATGGTAATTGTCTCTATTGCACTGTAAAACGGGCACACTATGATGTCGCAGGGACGCCATATGAAGGTTCTTGCATAATGAGTCATCTGCACGTCTTCTTCACCGCTTCTGTAAGGGTATTGATGTCATCTTCCAGTACTGGGCATTAGCACCAAGCAGGGATCACCGTACGTCAGGACTTCAGCCAATAGGACAGGATTCCATGGTGCTAACAGACATCCAAAGAGACAGGAAATTCCAGCTGCAGGTGGACATCACTCTCCATGACAGGGCAGCACATAACTGTCAACTGTGGTTCCAGCAGCCAGCAGAATCATCACGGCAAGACATGTATGTGATGGCAGGATCTCGTCATTCCGTCAGTCTCAGGATCTGCAACAGCAATGATACGGCAGAAAAACGGAACAGAGAACCCTGCATGAGCGGGAACAATAGGACAAGCATGAACCTGAATTATACGGGAGTACTCGAACAGCTTGTAAAATCTCCTTGCATAGTATATCATTATCATTATTATTAATATTATCGTCTATGCTTAAGATAATCTCTAGTGCTTGATGTACTTAAAAGTTAATCTTCACTTGAACACACAAAGCTAAGTCATGATGTTGCCATGAAGGAGTATATACTATTTAAATAATCTTAGGGAACTTGTGCTTATTTCTATATTTATCAGCTATGGGCAATTTTTTATGGTAATCCTCTAGATTCCACTTCTAAAGTTTTCTGTTCAGTTCGTCGATCATGTCCCCAGCATAGCCAGTGCGGAAGGCATGAAGCGAACCTAACAGTGCAGTCCAGAACAATGCGTTATAGGCAACCTCACTGCCCGCTTGCCAATAAGACCTTAGATGTGGCTAGCACCAAAAGCCTGAAAGACAAGGACACCACACCAGCTGCAGTACTGCGATTTGTGAAAATTGTAGGCTTACATGTAGTAAATGCCTCATATCTTCACTTTTTTTTTTTTTTTTTTTTTTTTTTTTTTTTTTTTTTTTTTTTTTTTTTTTTTTTTTTTTTTTTTTTTTTTTTTAAGGGGTAGGCGTAACAGGGTCACACAAATCAGATGCGTCCATCTGACTGGCTCCCTTAATGCAGATGCGTCCATCTGACTGTTTCCTCTTACCCTCAGGGGTCGATACTACTCACGAACCTCCTTGGAAATGAAAAATGAGGAAACCCTCTACTTTCATAGAGTTTATGAATGGCTGTAAAATTGGCATGGAGACCCATAGTAGTAATAAATTAGGAATTCTCCAGCATCAGCACATTCTATTTTTATAGTGCTCAAGAATGGCTGAAAAAATTTGGCATGGAGAACCATATAGGAAATCTCCAGCATCAGCACATTCTATTTTTATAGTGCTCAAGAATGGCTGAAAAAAAAATTTGGCATGGAGAACCATATAGGAAATCTCCAGCATCAGCACATTCTATTTTTATAGTGCTCAAGAATGGCTGAAAAAAAAAAAATTGGCATGGAGAACCATATAGGAAATCTCCAGCATCAGCACATTCTACTTTTATATTATGCTCAATTTATCTCAGAGTGGCTGGTAAATTGGGAATAGGAACATCCAATAGTTCGTTTAGCACATAGTTAACTAGTTCCTTCCTGCTTCAGCTCACTCCACATTGAATTATACTCATTAACCAGGTTATTTCCCCTTTGTTCTAGTGACTTTGGGTGGTAGAAAATTTGGACCGGAGATTGTAGGCGGGCCCACCTGACAAGTCTCCCCTCACCTCAAAGTCCATATCACTTTCCTTGTCAGAACCTAGGGATTGGGAAGAAGGCATCTCTTCCTCACTGTCACTATTAATTTGATCATGAACTGGGTATGCTCTCCTCACGTTTTTACTCTCGTGAGATGACATGCATCCTTCTATTTTAATTCTATCAGTGTGCACCAATAATTCACGACCAGACCGAATGCTTTTTAGCCTGTAGACTATATCACTAACTTTGGCTACTACACGGTAAGGTCCCTCAAACAAAGGTTGTAATTTTTTAGACAATCCTGCCTTGGGCTGAGAAGTTATATACACACGTGATCCAACTTCTATATCTTTCACCCGGGATCGTGACTGGTATCTTTCACGGTCAACTGCACCTTTCTCTAAGTACAGCTGGCACCGATTATAGACTTTGTTTGCAATAACAGAAGTCTTACGTCTCAGGTCCTCTACATTGTACCATGGACCATTATCATGAAAGAATTTTAAATAAGGTATTGAGGGATCCTTGTTGTACATAAGGAAGTGAGGAGAATCATGGATTGTCCTATGATATGCAGAATTGTATGCAAATACAGCTAAAGGGAGCAGTGTATCCCATTCTTTAGGGTTGTCATAAGTCATACTCCTCAATATTTGCATTATGGTCCCATTTACACGCTCCACCAACCCATTACTTGATGGATGGAATGGAGTTGTAGTGTGTCTATTTATCTGCAACAACCCACAAATGTCTTTAAAAACTTCATTTATAAATTCTCCTCCACCATCTGTTATTACATGTTTTGGAACGCCATGGATGCTGACAACATGTGTTATAAAAGCTTGGGCTACTTCCTTTGCTTCTTTGTTTCGTATTGGTACAGCTATCAGGAATCGGGTCAGGACATCAATTACTGTCAGCACCATACTTTGCCCTTCATTTGTAACAGGAAGAGGGCCTACCAAATCTAGGTGTATACGCTCAAATTTCTCTCTTACACCTGGGAACCGACGCAGCGGAGCAGGCACATCCCTCATTGGCTTACATTTAAGGCACACACTACAGGACTTTACATATTTTGGGACGTCCTTTGACATGCCTGGCCAGAATGCAAACTTCTTTAGTCTCTCAAGGGTAACCTGGACCCCTCCATGACCTGCTAAGGGAAGGCAATGGGCCAGATACAATGCAGTGTTTTTATACGAGTCTGGAATAACAACTCGAGTGTCTAGCTGATCATATATTGACATGGGTATGATAGAGAATTCCATCTTGTAGTATTTTGAAATCATTGACATCATAGTTTAATCGAGGACACTCATTTACTTCACCCCTGAGATACCTCTTTACCTGACCCCATAATGGATGAGCATCCTGATCCATCCTAACTTTAAGTGGGTCCCAGGCTATCACATCTCTCTGTGACTCATTATTTAATGATTCTCTTCCACTCCGTGTCACAGCCGACACAATATAGTTATCAATGGGGTGATCTGCATTTCTTATTCTAGATAGTGCATCAGCCACACAATTTTGTTTCCCAGCTATGTAAGTAACTTCTAGCTCAAAATCAGCAACAGACATCTGCCAACGCAGAATCCGTGAATTTGGCCCTGCATAATTAAAAAGCCAAACAAGTGGTCTATGATCACTGGCCACCTTGACTGGAAATCCTAGTATAATAGATCGGTTTACTGTGAGACCATACACTACTGCTAGGGCTTCCCTTTCAATCGTGGAATACTTAACTTCGCTCTCATTCAGAGTACGACTGAAAAAAGTTATTGGACGCAAATGCCCATTATTATCATGTTGCTGGAGTACACCCCCAACAGCAAATTCACTAGCATCCGTATTCAGAATGAATGTTTTGTCAAAATCTGGATAAGAAAGAGTTACCTCTTTGGCAAGCAATTCTTTAAGATCATTGAAAGCTTTCAGTGCTTCATTTGACCATTTAAGGACGATTTTGCGGTTATTAAGCTTCCGAGAACCCTTTGTCATTTCAGTAAGAGGCTTGGCTACTTGTGCAAAATTCAAAATGAATTTGCGATAATAATTTGCAAGACCAAGAAATGACTGCAGCTCTTTCAATACCACTGGTTTTGGAAAGTTCCGCAGAGCTTCCAACTTTTCTCCCTGAGGTCTGATACCTTTACTGGAAATTATATGTCCAAGATACTTAATCTCTTCTTGGAAGAAACTACACTTCTCCAGTTTTAAGGAAAGGTTACTTTGTATTAATCTATCAAGAATATCCTCAAGATTGTACAGGTGTTCTTCCATGAGGATCCAAAGACAACTATATCATCCATATATACCATGGCTGATCTCCCTATTAGTCCTGCTAAAGCCTGATTTATTGCTCTTTGAAAACACGAGGGAGCATCCTTTAAGCCAAATGGCAGAGAAGTAAACTCATAATGTCCATTTGGTGTTGAGAAAGCAGTCTTAGGACAGCTCTCAGAAGTTAATGGAATTTGATGATAACCCTGGCGCATGTCTAATGATGAGAAAAGTCTACTTCTACCTAGACCTTTCAAAATAGAATCTATATTAGGCAAGGGATATCTGTCATCCTCGATTACTTTGTTTAGTGCGCGAAAATCTAAACATAGTCTAAGAGTTTTGTCTTTCTTAATTACAGGGACAAGAGGACTATTGTATGGTGATCTAGAGCACCTAATTATCCCTTTCTCTAACATGTCCTCAATCTGGTCTTGAATTTCCTCCCGATACTTTGCAGGAATTTGGTATGGCCTTTTATACACTGGCGGTCCTACTGTCCGAATTTCATGGAAGAAATGAGTTGCTACAGTAAGAGGTTCATCTTTAAGTGAAAATGCTTGTCCATACTTATTGATTAGCATTTGCAGTACTTGATTTTCTTTACTTTGTAGATCAGGAAACAAAGTATTTACTTGCTCTCTCAATTTCTCTTCACGAGAAGATTGCACGAGTGCACCTACTATGACTTCACCGTGAATGTTGGATTTACTTGATTTTTGTGGCAAAGGTATTCCTTCTAACACTGTTACATCCCCCACTGGGCAATCTGATATTAATTCTACCATCTCTGGTTGGACGTTTAAATATGGGACTTTAAACCAATACTCATCCTTCTTGTTTTTCATCAACTGTACAACCCCTTTGCTCAACAAGTTGCTATTAGTAACATGCTCTCTTGGTATGAAGAGTCCTGATATATTATCCTCTAAGAGCCCTCTGCTATGACAACTCCTGACTACCATCCCTACAGTACCGCCTGAAAACCCGTCAACACACTGAGATGTAGCAAAGCATGCCGACAAGGTCTGAGAGTGACCTTCCATAATGTGGTAATCTTCAGACGTATTTTCATCAGAATCACTTAAAATATCTGCTAAAATTTCATCTACTTCCACTGGCAGAGTAGCTACAACTGGTTTTAGTGAGCTAGATGGTATAAGCCTTGCAGGTATCCTTGTTTTATTTATTTGCATCTCAAATGGTTTTGAACAAAACTCTACCCTATGGGAAAGAATAAAATCTGAACCCAATAATATCTCTGTAGGTAGATCCACATCCTTAACTACAAAGCAATGATGAGTCAAAGGAATTTTAGCTAACCACATTGTTAGTGGAACCAATCCATGATGTTGTAACATAGACCCATCTGCTAGACGGACACTCACGTTAGTCTTTGTATAGTCCCTTGTTTTCGAAGCTGGCAATATGGATTCATGCACTAAGGATACTTCGGCACCAGTATCAAACAATACTCTTCTTTCGCTGCCCTCTACTACTACATTTAAAACTATCAATCCTTTACCATTAAATTTTGTAGCACTGGCAACTTGTACTAATACTTCTTGATTTTGGCTACCTGATTGCACTAAGGTTGTAGTCATGTCACTTGGTTTTTTGCTGGTCGGTTTCCGTTTCCCGACTGATTTTCTGACTTGTTTGACTTTCTCCTAGGGTTCCATGTGGGTCGTTTATGGGTATTATTGTAAGACCTAGCTGATTTCCAATTTGAATGCGAATGGTAAGCTTTCTTTGCATTACCAGTACTTCCACAGTTACAGTCACTATTGTTAGCATGCTGTCGAGAGGGTCCTGGAGCTTGTCCCCTGAATCGATAACAAGTATCTATGTCATGACCATTTTTCTTGCAAAACGTACAGAAAGGTAATTTCCTTTTATGACTGAATTCTCTGAAGGAGGACGTAGAAGGCTGGGGACCACTCTGATGTTGCATCAGACCCCTGTGTGTGGGTGCCATATTCATTTTACTTTGGTTATTGTATTCAGTGCCGTGGCTTTCGGTTGTCCTTTGAGGCAGGGCATTAACACGTACTTTTTTATTATTCACTTGTTCCTCATAAACTAATTTAGCCTCTGGGTGTTGTTTCATGTACTCCAATCCCTGTGCTAAAAGCTCCCCATGTCTAACATATTGGGAATCAGATAATCTCTGGGCAAAAGGCGGTGGAAAAATTTTTACAAAACGCCTTCCTGCCAGATAGCGCACTAGAGGTTCCTTTGTTGGATCTATTGACATTGCCTTTGCAACAAGAACCTGCAATCTCACATTGTAATTCTCTAATTTTTCCCCCTCGCGGATCTTTGTGGTCTCTAACTCTGTCAAAGTAACATCTAGTGAGGAAGATTTGGAAAATATTCAGGAAAGTTTCCTTAAAAGCTATCAAGTTCCTTGGATTTTGAGTCTTACAACAACTGTGCTGCTGCTGCCGCGCTATCTAGTGCGTATTTAACTACAACATTTATTAACCCTTCATCAGTCCACTCAGATCGCGGGCATCTGGCCTCTATAATAGCAAGCCAGCTTCCCGCGTCAGGACACACTGTCTGAGCCACTGAAGGATGTTTGTCAATTCCGCTCGAAACAAAATACGGAATATCAAAAGCCTTTTCTAATCTGTCCATCTCCTTCCTCTCCAACTACTCTGTAAAACTCTTACAAATTTGTGCGACATCTCTGGGCAGGTCCATATTTGTCATAATGTTCTCTGAGGGAGTGCTCCCTTGGCTCTCGCTGGCGGCTGACATGAAACCCTGATTTCCTTGCCCAGCTTGATCTGAGGTTGGCATTCTAATAATCACCTCTATTTAACTGGTAATGGACCCTATGCTTCCGTACCTTATAAAACCACGTCACGTGTCAACCTTTCAATTGTTCATTGATCTTACTGACTATTTATCTATTGATTTACTTATTGTACAATTCAGTACTATTGTATTTTTGTTGGTAAGTCAGTTCACTTTTAAGTGTAATATGGTCATATTTTATTACTATTATTATAATGTTTAACCATATCTTATTTTGTATTACACACTGAATATTAAAGCAATCTACTTATGTCGCTTGGACCTCTAATCAATGAAAGTAGTGCTTTATTTTGCATTCACCTTTGTTTATTAATTAATGACAGGTGGAACTCATTGTATGTGACAGAATCTGAGTATAATTTAACCATACTAGTGGACACACAAAATTTTCACTAGCTGATTTAAGTTTATTTTATGTTATTATTTTATTTATGCATTAATTTTTAGCATATATAATATTTTGAGCATATTTTTTGGTCACTAAGTGGCAAGATTTCCCACTAACAGACTTAGTTATTTCACACTG
>NC_051401.1:16585139-16587639 GCF_015228065.2 Penaeus monodon
TAAAAAATACATTATATTAGAATTAGAGAAAAAAAAAATAAGAGAAGAAGAAGACGAAGAGGACAATAAAGAATGGGAAGAAAGAAGAGGCGGCAAGAAGAAATCAGAGAGAGAGGAGGAGGGGGAGGGGATCTCAAGCACTCTCGCCGAGGTGACTGACTTGCCGCTACGAAGGTCCACGTGATCAAGGCCTGACTCGGGGCTAGGAGGGGCAGGGGGGGGAGATGAGGTCCAGAGGAGTTAGATAAAGAAAAGGAAGAGGCGATCGCATAAAAGGGAAAGAGATAAAGAGAGAGAGAGAGAGAGAGAAGGGGAAGGGTCAGAGGGCAGGGTAGAACGACGAAGTGAAGGGAAAGGAAATCGTGTAAAAGAGAAAGAAACAGGTAAGGGGAAAGTTCGAAGGAAGGTAGAAAGATGAAGAAAGGAAAGTAAGATCGCTTGAAGAGAGGGAGAAATAACAAGAGACAGGCAGAGAGATTATGAAAGATGAAAGAAAGTTAGAGATTTAAAAGTAATGATGAAAATGAGAGGCATAGAAGTAATTTTAAAAACTGATGAATCGACATTGTCAGCTGTAATGAGCGTCTTACGTGTTCCAGCTGACCTACTTGGGAGGGCGACTTCTGCGAGATCTCTCCAGAGAGGAGTGAATCGCGGCCTCTCTTTCCCCAGCCGCTCTTCTCGTTTTATTATTATTATTATTATTAAAGAAGATGGAGTGAGGGGAATATTTTGCGAACAAAAGGAAGAGAAAAAATATCAGCATTTAAAGAGCAGGGGTAGATTAAAGAGGAGAGATAGAGAGGCAGAAGAAAGCCTGTTCCTCACAAGTTTCTAGCTTACAATCATTCGGTTATTCAACAAGGAATTTCTTGTGGCGATTCTGGTAAACAGGATATCATAACCAGACAAGTTTTCTCGTTGCTTTATCTCTCGCTCATCCTATTTTCTCCTGATCGTTGAAGGTGGATCCTCCCGGCCGGTGAAGCACTGAATAAATAAACAAGAATACGCAACCTTCATTACGTAAGATGATGCTTGTGAGTGTTTGCCCAAGTGCGTCATTCGGGGCGTAATTGTGCTTGCAAATGTGTGAAGCTAGAAGCTTGTTAGGCAGGGTGTGGCGGATGAGTTGGGGGAAAGGGATGGATTGGGAAGCTATGGGAGAGGGGGATGGGGATAAGGGAGAGGGAGAGGGGGTAGGGAAGGATGAATCAGAAATCTCGACGGAAAACAAGGGCGGAAGATCAAAGAGCATTCAGGTTTATTTAGGATCGCAACCCCGGAAATATCAGGAGGATTCCGGCGGGGGATGGGGGGTGGGGGAGGGTGATGTTTGGCAAAGCAAGAGGAAAGTGTCGAGGAAATGTGAAAGGAGAGAGTGTCTCGGAACAAAGGCAAATGGGATTAAACACTAAAGCTTCCCGAAGACGCGTTGCCATCTGACCTTGTCTCTTCTAAGGCTGTAGAGGCAGTCATGTGATATACATACATGCACACACACACACACACACACACACACACACACACACACACACACACACACACACACACACACACACACACACACACTACCACACGTACAAACATATATACATGCATAAATATATATAGACGTATCTGTTTGTTTATAATGGAATGGTTTCTGACCGGACTAAACTTGATACGAAGTGTGTGTGTGTACAATACAAATGGTGTCTGGGTATAGACTGGATGTACCTTGACTGACGGGGTAGGGATCTTAGGCTGCTCAGCACGGAGAGGTCACTGTGCTGATGCAACGGAGTATATATAAGTCTGCACGGCATTCTCATAATGCGGTTCTGTGTATACTTCCGCGTTCGTGTTGCTTCATTTTAATAAGCAGGTAGATATAACTAGAACTCGCGAATAAAACAGACGGGATGTGGAATATTGTACAAGGAACGTGTTGATAATAATGATGTTAATGATAATGGTAATATTGAGAATTTGAGCACTTGCTGAAGATGTGGTAACAGCGACGTGTTTGATCATAAAGATGATAACGACAGTAATAGTAAAAAATATGTTAAGGTAATTATATTAGTGATGATTCAGACAAGAAAAACAATAATTGTTTCAATACCAGGAGAATAAGTGAGATTATTATGATGACTGCATGTCATTTTAATGGCGTGTTTCGTCTGACGCATAGATTAAGCTGCTGAGAAATGTAATTTGTAATTTGCTCTTTGTATCGTATCAGTTAAAACGTGTCCAATATTACATTTCCCGACCTCACAAGAAACCCCATCAAGGTATTTCTTTTTAAGGTAACCCGCGCGTTTAGTCTGCGAGAGTTGACCGAATTCATCGCGAGCGAACGAGAATTTCTAACTGTGTTCTATTTGCATGGGAATGATGTTGCAAAAAACGGGGGTAGTTACAGGAACATTATGATGCGCAAAATAAGGAACTTTTGCACTCGGGGAACATATTTTGACAGAATAGATTAAAAAAAAACACTGGGACATAAAAT
>NC_051401.1:16592639-16610139 GCF_015228065.2 Penaeus monodon
GACCCGCAAGTAAAGGCGGTCTTCATCGCTTCTAGACGACTGAAGGTGGGTTCGTTTATCTTAAAAGATTGTCTAGTTATAGAAAAGCAATGCGAAACGGTTTATTTTGATTAAAAATGAATTAGTGAATTATAAATAGATAATATATATATATATATATATATATATATATATATATATATATATATATATATTATATATATATATATATCCTTTGTTTTCCAGATGGAAAATGTGACTAACGCATGTGGAGAGCATTTAGTGGCCAACCTTTCCCCCGAAACTTGTCTCGGTATAAGGGCCATCAATGGCATTGCCGCTAATGCGGCTTTTGCTGAGCGGGTTGACGAATACATACAGCAACAAGTGAGTGCATTTCTGTTGTGCAGTGAAGCCCGAAATGTTCATCTCTCGTGTTATGTATAATGGCATTTTGGAAGGAACTGGAAATTTGTCTTTTGACTTTTCTGACCTTATGAAGACTCACAGTTCTGTGTTTCTTTACCTCCAGCCTGACTTGGTTGAAGTAACAAGAGACGCCTTGGGGGTTCCCAAACTACAAGTAACAGTCATCCATAAGACCCAAGATGAAGCAGCCATCACAGGACGCGCACTCTGTAATCTTGTCCTTGAGTGGCTGAAGAAACAGCTGGCAGAGGAGGAAATTCAACTTGATCTGTTAAAGGAAAAGGTACAGTGTTTTTTAAACCAAAGCGTCACGTATATGTCCTCGCGTTTGAGTTTTCTTTATGGCATCTGTAAATTCTCAGACCAATTAATTTCCCATTAGTAATGATGACTATGGATTTACAATATGTAACTGGGTAAAACTGATTCAGTATGGAGCCACAAGAAAAAAATGCATTCAGATTATTGAGACATGTAATTTTTATAATGTATAAATGGTTAAAAAATCAGTATCTTTTATGAGAATGCAAGTATCTAATATATCCTTTTCTCTCTCCTGCAGAAGCATATGTTGTACTTGAACATGGATAATTCCCTCCATGACTGTACAGAGATCCAGTCAGGTGATCTTAATGATTCAGAGATGGTCCAGGACTACAAGAAAATGTCCAGAAAACTCTCTCAAACAAACATTAAGGTAAGATCTGTTCTGCCACAATTCAAACAGTAGAAGGAAAATGTATGATTTGATGTTTTTGTCTTATTATTTTTCCTTTAGTTTTAATCCAGGAATTTCTCGCCCCTCTACAGGCTCGAAGGAAGTCTACAACACCACAGCCTTCCAAGCCCCGCCTTTTGCTCTACTCGCGTAGCATTTCTGATAAGGATGACTCAGAGCAGGATTCAGACTGGAAAGTCATTGCATATTCTCATGTTTCCGGTGAGTTGAATTTTCCAGCACAGGTAGTCAGTGTTTAGTAACTACAACATAGGCAAAAAGATTCACCTTATTGATTCTGTTAATGGTATTCTTCTCTTGGTTGAAGGAGCTTTTGACTGACATATTTGTTTTGACTCTAATCAACAGAAACTTCATGGCTGGCCATTGTGACACTGAAAGGCTCAGTTGCTGTTCTGTCTGTGCAGCAGAAAATGGGAAGTTCATCACCAACAAACACTCCTATGACATCCCGCCCATCTTCCATGGAGAAAGTAGACTATTATACAGTTATTCCTCATATGTCTTCACCAAAGTGTGCCTCTGGAACGGGTAACCTTAATGGGCGACTCTTGGTATGTGGCGGCTATGATCGCGGAGAGTGTCTTCGAGCGGTTGAGGCTTACAGCCCACAGAACAATACTTGGACAGCACAACCATACATGCGCCAGGGAAGAGGACGGTTTGACCTGACAGTTCTGAATGGGAAGGCTTATGCAATTGGAGGCTGTGATGGTACACGAGAGCTTAATAACGTTGAGGTTCTTGAGGAACATTCTACAAAATGGACCAGCGTTGCTCCTCTGCCTCTGGCTCGCTCCAACACTGGTGAGGCAACTGGATTTTTAGCAGTGTGTTCAACTCATAACTTTTCTGATATTTTGCAGGCGAACCTGAAAATGGCCTCCTGGAAACATATGGAGTTGCACAAATAGCAACAGCATTTTCATTACAATGCGAGTAGTATTATGAAGGCAAGTAGCAGTATCACTACCCATATGTAAGATTAGTACATCATTAACCTCCTGAAGCTCAGAGGCTTTCTCAACTAGGCACACGTGAGTAACATTGTTGGACATTAATGGACATTTCCCTCTCTTTCCAACAGGGAAGTCATCTAGCATGGAGTACCAACTTGCTAAATGCAGGAAAGAAAGGGGCACAAAACAATTTTGTGTTCTGGCTATGATCATCTGTCATTTGACCAAACTACAGGCTGACTCACAAGCCACTTTTGCAGATGTTCATATGCCTGTTTCTTGACCTGACCTTTGGAAGCAAGTTCAATGGTACTGCTGCTAGAAAAGCGGAATTCATCTCACCCACATGGAGAGTAATCTTTTTTGCTCATTGTTATGCATCCTCGGTAAGTAATTAAAATATCCAGTTACAGTTTTCCTCACAAAGCACTTTTACAGGAAGGTTAATGCCTAATCTTGCTAATGCTCACATATTTCATGAAATTCCAATATGTTTTCCAGATGGGAGGCATATACTGTGAAGCACTCACACCTGGATGTCTGGGAGCCAAGACAGAAGGAGTCAGTTCCTTTTTCTGTAGACCCCTTTTTTATCATAGTCATGTTTGTCAAAGGTTTTGATTCCTTACCATGGGGGCCAAATGAAAATATTAGCCCATCAAGTGACTATTTAGGAATATAAATGGCATACAAAGATTTTTAAATAATCAGGGCTTACTTTCATTGGCATTTATGGAAGTAGCAAAACTTTTGATAGTACCTGCTCTCTGAAAACCTCTGCCTAGGATCCATTCTAATAGTGGCTCTTTTGCATGTTTAGCAGACTTGAAAGCATGTGCAAGAGTTTTGTGTGATTTTATTAATCAGCCAATGGTTTCTGTCAGACAATTTTTTCTATAGGAATTATTATTGAAAAATGAACATGCTTGATATCAGAATGGATCCTGTAGGATGTTACCCAATGAAGTTTCTGAGATGTTATTTTTATTACTAAAATTTATCTAAATACCTAAGTGCATCTTGCTCACTTTTGGACAGTCGAAAAGAGCCTGGGATTATTACTTTTTTGCATATATTCTTACATCTGTTAAATTACATTCTGAATCAAATTATGGACATGAGTAGCATGCAGGATTGATATCCTTGTCAAATTATATATTTAAGCAGATATAAATATATATATGTAAAGGTATAACTTTTGGTATGTTACATATTTGTCAAATTCCAGTTATTCTTAATTGGTGTATGTAAACTGAATTTATATTTGCTTACATGTAAATATATAAATTAAGTTTATCAGATTACGAGTTTTTATGCATTCCTGAAGGAATTTATAGTCCCATGCTCTTTGGAAGTGCATAGATATTAATATGTAGATCTCAGAAACTTACAAAATTGCTTCCTGGCCCATTACATTCATTGTACCACACGAACATGGTTCTTTGTGAGAAACGTGAAACTTTTCATCATTTGATCATAGCGCTTCTGTTTCCTCCATAGGTGTCTGCAGTGTGGACGGCAAAGTGTACTGCATAGGAGGGTGGAATGGCCAGTATGGGATTAAGCAGTGTGATATGTATGACCCTGCAGCTGACAAGTGGCAGACAATTGCTTCTCTTCATATTGGTTAGTAATACTCTGAATTCACAAAAAAGACAACTGGTGCCATAATGCCAGGTGAAAATGTGTCTACATCAAATATGTATTTGCCTTTTTTTAACAATGTCTTCTTTTGGCTCAGATCTTTAGAAATTAATGTTATGCTCCCTTTGTATTCTCAGGCCGATACCAAGCAGGAGTGGCTGCCCTTGGAGGAAAGGTCTATGCAGCTGGAGGTTGTGACTCTTGGAATTGCCTGAACTCTGTTGAAGTTTATGATCCAGTCCTGGATACATGGCGTTTTGTTGCCCCAATGACAACACCTAGGCGGGGATGTGGAGCTGAAGTATTCAAAGGTAAACAATTTTTTTTTTTTTTTTTAACCCCATCCCCCTATTAGTTCATATCTCTCTCTCTCTCTCTCTCTCTCTCTCTCTCTCTCTCTCTCTCTCTCTCTCTCTCTCTCTCTCTCTCTCATTATCTTATAGCATTTGGGATGTACACAGCAGCATAATGCAGTGGCTTTGTACTCATAGATATTTAGATATTCATTAAAATTGTTTTTGCTTGCAGGGAAATTGTATGTGATTGGTGGCTCTGATGGGACCCAGAGTCTTTGTTCAACAGAGATATATGATCCAGAGACAAATACATGGATGCCTGGACCGCCTATGACTACATGCAGGGCCAATGTTGGTGTTGCCGTTGTCAATGACAAGTTGTATGCCGTTGGAGGTTTCTCTGGTAAGGCTGTGTGGTGTAATAGTTTTTATTCTTATGCGTTTCTTTACTGAGAATGAAAAATTGACAGTTATTGACATGTCATTGTTTTTAATGCTGTAATTCTTAATTTTTACAGGGAAGAATTTCCTCAA
Source organism: Penaeus monodon (assembly GCF_015228065.2). NCBI lineage: Eukaryota > Metazoa > Arthropoda > Malacostraca > Decapoda > Penaeidae > Penaeus > Penaeus monodon. Next base: position 16,597,220 of record NC_051401.1, read on the forward strand.
TAGTACAGAGTACTTGGATCCTGAGACAAATGAATGGACCAACTTCACTCCCAAGCCCGAGTTTCTCAAGGAAGGCAATCTCTCTCTAGACGTTCAAAAAGAGAGCAGCCGCAGTGTGAAAGAAAATGGTCATAATGGTACTCATGAAACAGAGGAATTTGCTGAAATCAGCAAAATCAATCACAAAGAACATGACAAAGTTTTCGAAAATGGGGTTGTTAATGGGCACAGTGATAAGGATAGTAATGGTATTGCTGTTGGAGATCAACAAGTGACTAATGGGCATTAGGAAGATAAGGATAGTGAGGGGAGAAAATCTTTCAATTCTGATTGGGAAGGCACAGTGACTTTTCTATTCCAGAGTTGTATTACAGCTTTTGAATCCTGTCACCCATTTATTTTCACAACTGGTGACTTTCTCACAAAATAGTTAATAGGCGGTTTCACATCACTGTACCCAAAGGAAAATCTCCTTTTCTGAAGTTTCGTGCCTTCTCACCTCAGCTATGAGGCAACACTCAGCTTGCTGAACATCTCACGGAAGTCTAAAAGACAATTTCTTGTTTATTCGTGAGATTGGTTAAATTTCATACTGTTACTTTACACTTATATTACTCCTTAGTTGGGAGTGTAGATATTTGCCTATGGTAATGGAGAATTTGTAATATATACATATATACTGGAATAATGATATGAAAGGTTTTATGTTTGACTATAATGGCTGTGGACAAACCTTTGTTGAATACTGTCATGTTATCATGAATTTCTTTAAGATCTTTTATTGTGTATCTTTCTCTTCTAAGTTTAGGAGGAGTTTTTCTTACAAATTTTTGAAAGTCAATTTTATCTTTATATATTTTCTTGATGGTTCAAGGGATCAATTATTATAAATAAGAGGTTTGCTTTTCGTTCTAGTATGGGCAATTTAATATTCCTGACATTTTTGATATACGAAAAATAGCAAGTGCCAAAATGGAATTATGAGCGACTTTCACTTCTAGATTCAGCACACTGTGTTTCTTATGGCCAAATCGCAAAACATTTTCAATTACAGAAAATTGTTGTTTTACTTTGCATTGGAAGTGACCTTTTAATAATGAAATTTTGTTTTGTAGTTTGGATTAGGAAAGAATGTGTACAGAAATGTGTGAAATACGCATTATGCTCACAAATATCTTTTGAATTATTAACATTTCTAGTAACAACAAGGGAAGGTGGGAAAAAGTGTGCTCTCATTTTAGAGACATCAAGCATTGAATCCTGATTTCGCTTAATGATGAAATGTGGCTTGACTTCTACGAAGTAATTTTCAGTTCCTGTTTTAGCAAAAGGGTCAGACCTGGCTCTGTTTTCTGTAGACTCAGAACTTAAGTGATTGAAATCAAATATCCTGCACCACAAATGCATTTTCTCCCTAAAACGGAGAAAACAGATATAAAGTGCAAGACTGACGCATATCACACAGGTTTCAGTTTCCAGTATCAATATGCGCCTGTCAGATCCTTCTCCGTCCAACTATTCCTGCTTATACTTTTATATGTAAATCTTATTGCTCCTCTATTCTTGTGGGTTGCTCATTGATGAAGTTTCTGCACAGTGTATTTAAGCATTCATTAAAAAAATTGTTCATTGTCAAATTTAAAAGGCATTACTCATCTCAGTTAGTACATTACATGGTATCATACTGTGCTTGATCCATAAGTGGGTCGATGGATGGATTTGCACATGCATCATGCCCGCATATGTCTGAGTATACATACGAGTCACTAAATGTTTAGTTTGTGGCCAAAGGTGCAAAAGTATATATATCCCTTCTTTGTTAAATGTAGTATCTTGGGCCTTAAAGATATTACTTATAGCATCAGTAACATCATTATCAGATGGAAGATTGTGACTGCTGAGCCTTTTTAACCAAGGAAACAGGTTGTAGCCACACAAGGCACCAGATGAAGTGAGTAGTTTTTCACAAATTTGAATCCTCATCATGGACCTGTGAGTGGGATCTTAAGTTGAGAAATATGATCCCTCCTCTTAGCTTTTGATACCTATTCGTCCAAATGCTCTTTTCGTGGCTTCCTCAACAGATTAGCATTGTAAGTCCTGGTGACATTGTTACGCTTTTCTCGATAATCCACCAGGAACACTCCTACATCCTATAAAAATGGGAAGATCACCTCTGCAAAGACTCCTCGTTTGGCCTTCTATAAAGCTGGAGATTTAGGATGTTTTTAATGTTTTAACTGCTCTTTCATCTCTGGAAAGCTGTAAACTCAAGTATTGAATCTGCTTCTCGGATCGAAGGAGCTTTGGGATCCATTGAGCTGAAATTGTATTTGTTGGATATCATTATATGAATACCTTCTTGAAACAGACTCATCACTATGGCAGTGGGTGTGAGTCACCTCATTTATATTCAGCAGCCCTTGTACCTTCGGCCATGAACTTGGTATATGTAGGTTTGTATGTGTCTTTGTGTGTGTGTGTGTATGTAAATATATATATTATATATATATATATATATATATATATATATATATATATATATATATATATATATTTAATATACACATACATATACATATTAAAATTCATATACATTTTTAACCATCATATTGCAATTATTTTATTGAATATAAACGCTTGCAAGTGCATCTGGTAGTATGAAATCACTTTTACTGATGCTCTACCGTATAAAATACAAGTGAATATATGATTTGGAATTTTCGTCATGAGTTTCTTAAGTATATAATTTGTTTAATCCAAGATCATGTTGACGTATTTTTTTTCTTGTACACACAAGCAAGTAGAGTAGTCATAGTTCATGCATAGATATTTATTGATGGTATTACAATTAGTGCATAATATGATAAGTTAGGGTTATATATATATATTATATACATATATATATATATATATATATATATATATATATATATATATATATATATATATATATATATATATATGTATGTATACCAGTAATTATTACCTGAGCTTACTGATATAAGCTGCAAATATTAGGAATCTGTATTTTTCCAGGGGACCTGGGAATGTTCTTATACCATTTGCTTCATTTTTCTATATAGTAAGAGAAAAGTGATACATATGGACATATATATTTTTTTGAATTAGTGTTCAGTGGTGATTCAGACCACTGAACACAATAATTTGATTTTAATGTGAATTTTAAATCTACATAAACTTGCACTGAAGTTTAGTTTTCAAGGAAATAAAAATGGGTGATTTGTTTCACATTAACTTTTGAATGTAAATTTCTGCCAGCTTTGATTATCACAAAAGCAAAGGAAAAAGTACAATGATCTAATAATTTCATAAATGGCAATCCTCAAACATCTGCAGTAAGGACTTAAATCCCCCAAAAAAATATTTTTTATATTCACATAAATAACATCTGTTGTTTTCTTATTCACTTGGTTCTTGCCATGGATAAATAACGTGATTGTTTCATCTGTTATTGATTTATAAGATAGCATATACATTACATTTAACTACGAGCAAATGTGCAGCACATCATTAGAGAAACTGCTGTTCATCATATCCATTTCATAACGAGCTTTGCTGCGATAATAACCACATTTGCTCAATATATGGGAGACTACAGTAGTTATCTTGGAAATATCATATTGAAATTGTCATGTATAACAATTTTGGAATAACGTAGAGTACCCTAGTTATAAAGATGAGAAGCATTGCCGCAGAAACAAAATATAGAGAATTTGATCATACTAAAGTGACTAAAAACATGTCTTATTGTATGATATATTAGTTTATACTAATGTCCTCTCCCATTTTTAAAAAAAGTATGTGTACTGTGACACATCAGCATTCAGTGTGGTTGTTGGGACCTTTGGCTGAATCATTTAATGATAATTATTCTCACATATTCTATCTATAAAAACCCTGTTAAGTGTGGTATTGTTTACTGTAACAGGTATGTTTGAAAGGAATATATATTGTACAAATCAGTGCATTTTGTGGTAGATAAAAGAAGCATGACAGCATTGTTTATGAACACATATCTTAAATACTGTTTTAAACTCTGTTCCATGCTAAACATGCCCCTCTGTGTAAGCCAAGATGCTTTTAGGACATTATATGGAAACAAATAGTTATCAAGCTTGCTTCACCGTACTCTGAACAACAAATTGATGCTATAAAGAGTGCCATCATATTACCCATACACCGGAGTTGAAGAGCTGTAAGATTACAAGATACAGGAAAACCTAAGAGGAGGATTAGAGACAAGGAAGACTTGAATTCATGTTTGTAGTTTCCATAGATCTTGAGAAGTTGCATGTTACTTGATGCTTAAACTACCATATACCTCACTTTATATTATTATACAGTATAATACCAGAGAGGAAACTTTAACGATATAACATTTGCCCATCCTGTTACTCAGAAATTGGGAATGGAGAGATTAGTAATTGCTGTGATAGAAGCAAATTGTCTATAATTTTCAGCGCAAACAGAAGGTGACATTACACAGCAGTTTTAATGCAGTTTATAAACCAAATATGACTGGCTATTTTTTCCAACTGCTGGTGAAATTTTCCTTACTTTCTCAATCTCTTGCAATCTCTTTATCCAACAGAAAAGTGTGTTATCATCTTTCTATGTCAGTATTTTGAACAGTTTCTATGCAAAAAGACAAAATCAGAAAAAAAAATTATCAGCAGATGAGTAGATAGCCAGGGCATATTTTCGTGTCACCATTGTTAAAATTTGGGATATGCTGGTCACCCAAAGAACTATATTTTGTATTATATAAAACCACAGAGATGCAATTATGGTACTGTGTACTTGTGTCAAAAATTATAACAAATGCTTAATTTTATCATCCTGATTATATGGTATACACCAGTGTGCATAATACTGGAATTATTACAACATATACTACAGGAAACTTCGTATTATTACCCGATCTTCCAAGATGTGTTATACGGCCACTATACTCATTATGGCTAGTGTAAACATAAAACTTTATGCTTATTATGATTAGTATATGCATAAAAGTTTACGAATATACCGACTAATGAGCTGAAAAACGGGTCTATTTATCACTGTAATGACAAGAACCGTTCTAAATATCCTCATGGTATTGCAAAATTACATAATATTCTCATTAAAGATGGCTCAAAACACTGATGCAGTAAATTCTGTTTAAAACAACAAAACTATGGAATTGTTGGCTACGCATATTATATTAAATTGAAGTATGGAGTATAAAGTTCCATTAACAGTTTCACGGAATGCAAATATGTATCTAACCATGGAAGCACATTCTTTTCCAAGTAGTGTCTTTCTGCGTTTCTAATGACCGAATGTGACACCATAATTATTTACAACCAAATCACACTTTTTGCAGCATTACTTTGTGGGAAGTAATGCCAATATGCGTCTTCTGTACAAGTTAATTACGCTATAAAATTGATCCAAGTCAACAATACTTGCACAGAATATACAAGACACGCTGCCAGGCGTATGCCGGGCTCCCCTCATGGTATATATCGCATATCGGAGTTATCCTTATCCAGGCGTGTAAGTCAGTGCGATTATTATTATTCACACTACAAATTTTGTATTATATGCTAATGTCGATAAGGAAACGTTTACTAGAGAGAGAGAGAGAGAGAAATATATATATATATATATATATATATATATATATATATATATATATATATATAGCTAGTATCATGCCGATATATATCTGTGTCAGTACAAATAAAATTATATAAATGACTTCAAATAGCCTATAAATATAATGAAGGTGTCAACAAAAATGAGATACTCGTAATATCAATTTATATTCGCGCGAGTTTTCTCGGGAGCTCTTTCTCGTGTGATCGCCAGGGGTAGGGTAGTTTCTTCAAGGTGTTGCTAGGAAGGATCATGATAACAGATGTCCCCGTGGTTTTGAAGTCACTTTAGGCTTATGAATCACAAAGTTTTTACTTTGAATATCAAACCTAATCATGTTATTAAAAGCTATTTTACTATAATGATATATTGGATAAACTGGGAATGTTTTTCCGACCTGGAAATAACATTGCCTTTTCTGTGGCTATAAACTCTGGATTTTCTTTTAGTGTTTCTTTTCAGTGTTGAGAGTTATTTCTGCAGTTTGAATATCCCAACAACTTATAAAAATGTATACTGATGAATTTTCACATACATCATTGAAATGACAATGTCAGAATTTGCTGTTATTGTTTATTATAAATATTAATGGCCACTCAACTCTTATCTTATCTATGGAGTTGATGACTTTGTCTTGACCTATCAATACTTGCTCGTTCTGGCATGTGCAGATTTAATCTTTGAGCTCAAAATTAAAGCCTGGCCCGAGGGTGAATTAAATTTAATCATGGACACCGTAGAATACATAGTGTCCGAGATGTAATTCTGAATCGATGACATTTGCGTCGTTTGTGAAATCGATGTCTTTTAGTTCAGCATCAGATTTTATAGTGATGGTCAGACATGTCGGAGTCTGGCATAGTCTGACTATTCCATGTTCTTCATCATTGTCTTCTTGAGAGGCTAACTAGGTCTATTGGAAAGTGGATATTGCTTGGTAATTCTGTCTTAAATATTTTGGCTTTTTCGTAATTGCACTCCTTGGTTGAAAGTAAGGCCTCTGCTAGATCTACCTGAGGAGTCTCAGCCTGCTTTGGCTCTGCCTGCATGGGCTCGGCCTTTATTAGCTCTGCATGGCTATGAGAGGTTTGCTTCTGCTTGTGAGGGTTAGGCCAGTGTTGGAGCAGGAAGGGGAGTCTATATGTCTACAATTTTACCACTTGTGTGTCTGAACCACTTCAGTGCTTCAAGTGCCAGAAATACGATCACCACCTTCCTTATGTGCCCTAAAACATGTCTCAATACTTGGACTTGGTCTTGTAGCTAACCTGGTGGTGACTGTATATTTGGCACTTGAAGCACCGAAGTGGCTCAGGTACATAAGTTGTAAATCTGCAGGAGCTCCAGTTTATCAGGACAAAAGGAGGCTTGGTTAGTGTCTTCCCTTTTGTCAAGCGGTAAGCCCCCATAATCTGAGAGTGTGATTACCTCCACATCACAAGCTATTGGAAAAGCCATCTTAAGTTTCCTGTGTTTGGGAATCAGTGGCGAGATATTTTCCACCATCACTGAACTCCTTCATTTCTTGCAGGAAAATTGAGGGTAGCATGGTCTTTAGGTACAATAACCATGCCTCTATTTCTGACAATAATCAGATTTGCTTCTGCATTTCCAATGCTCTGATCAATTGGTACCACTAGGGGATCCAGACTCTCCCTCAGAGTCGGTCTCACATCCAGGTCGTTTTGAACTAACCCCCCCCTCCCCTCCTCCAGTCAAGTTTCAGTCAAGGTAGATGCCTGGATGAATACCAACTGTTTCCCTGATTTGGATACAGGCCTGTAGACTTGGCACCACCGCAGAAACTATATTTGGCACCTTGCTGTTACAGCTCTCGAGCTCTCACTGGGTAGGTTGATATCAGATGTTCATATCATGAAACGCGTGGGAAAAGACGGCATAGGTTTCCATCTCTCTCTCTCTCTCTCTCTCTCTTTCTGTGTGTGTGTGTGTGTGTGTGTGTGTCGGTGTGTGTACATAAACGTATGATTTATTTTTTTCTTAATTATTCTGATAAGCTTTGCCTTTCTGCCTGTAATAAGACGTAAGAAAATAGCACAACCTTCCTATGCGTGTTCCTTTCTTTTTTTGTATACCAATGAAAATACAAACACAAGACTGAATTTTAAATACTAGTGACAGTGGACAGAGCTTAATTTAGGTAATTATCTACATCTCTGTTTTCTACGATTCTGTTAAATCTGATGATTGTTGTGCAAGTACGTGTTTGTAAATATTAGTATTTTTAATTTCGCTATGTGTATTGCACAGAGTCGATGATTCCAGAAAGATGGCTATGATAGCTGTCTGACGGAAATATTCATACTGCAACTATTTCAATCAGGTGAGTCTACTGTATGTTTGTGTGCGGGTGTAAAATACACACGTACCTGTGTCGTCATATGGGCATCTTTATAATATTGCTACGCCAGTGGGTCTTTGTCTCGGTGCGAAACATGTGTTAACATGAAAAGGATGTCGGAGCCAGTGGTCGCTGCAAAGGGGACCTCGGCAACGCCCCTTGGGTATAGGGCGGCAAACCGCCACGGCACCGCCTCGTGCCTCTGCCCCCTTCCCCAAGGTGTGTTTTGGATGATAAACTGTTTCCCTGTTTAATTTACGGCTGTGGCCCCTTGGCCCCCCCGGGCCCAAAAAATGTGGGAAAAAACTTTGTTAAAAAACTCCTTTTTGGGGTTTTTTTGTTGTTCCCCAGGTGTTTTCCCCTTGGGTGGGGACGCTTGGTTTCCCTTTCGCTTTCCCGCCCTTATCCCCCGTCCCCCTCCTGTTGTTTTGGTGGGGGGGGCGGTGGGTAAAAAAGGTTGGATATTTTAATTTTTTGATACCCGGGCCCTTTTCTGGTAAAACGAAGAAATAGCACACCTTAAGGGGCGGGTCCTTTTCCCTTGTCCATGAAAATAAAAACAAAGAGAAAAAAAGGGGGGACAGGGCGGGCCAAATTTGGTAAAAAACACTTGTTTAATGTTAAGAATTGTTGGAAGATGGAAATACGAAAACCCGCAAGTGCACAGGTTTAAATGACAGGGGGGGTGCCTATGAAGGGGGTCTAAACGAATTCACCCGGGGGAAAATAAAAAGGGGCCTAAGGTGTCTTTGAAAAACCACGAGTTCGGCAAAATCCCTTTTATTTAGGGGTCGCCGGGGTCCTGGCGGAAACCCCCGGGGCCCCAGGGTTGACCCTGGTCGCTGCAAAAGGCGGGGGGACCCATCGGAACCCTCCCTTGGGGTATGGGTGGCGGCAACTGGGACCCGTAACCCCGCCTCTTTGCCTCCCTCACCCCCTTCCTCCCCCAGGTTGTTATTCAGGGCACGCTTCCCCTCCACCCGCACCCCCTTTGGCCTCCGACATTTTTTGGAAGCGTAAGCCCTGTTTCGAGGGGAAAAGGGGGCCCGGGGAGGCATATTCCCCCAAATTTTGAAATGGGGGCATCTCCCCAGGGCTGACCCAGGAGAAGGCCTGCACTGGTAAACGCAAAGGGGGCCCCGCGGGGAAGTGCTGGGGCTCGCCGCCACCCCAACATCCCTTTTACACCACGGGGCAGAGGTTTTTAAAACCCGTTTCGGGCACCCCCACCGCCGAGGTATTGGGGCCCACTTGAAGAGCGGACCGTGAGCGTGGCAACCTGCCCCAGCGGGCGCGGATGTGGGGCACGGTAGGGGTCGTCCCCCTCCCGCTGCAAAGAGATGTTGGGGTCCTGGGACAGCTTGCAACCTCTTACGTCAAGCGGGCCCCCGGGGGACCGCAGGGGGCGCGGGGCGGGGGCCCTGGAGTTTGAGGCCTTCCTAAAGGAAACCATGGCCTAGGGCCGTTTGCTCAGCCCCGCCGTGCCTCCGGGCCAGAAGGCAAGGGAAAGGTGCATGAGGGTGACCCGAGCACTTTCCAAGGCTTGTTTTTGGGGCTGCGGAGGTGGGCGTAGGACACAACGTAGTCAGTGCCCCGGGGGCGGAGAACCGTTTTCTAAACCAGAGGGATTCTGGGGCCTTCCAGCGGGCTCAAGGACTGGGGGAAGTAGGGTCACCATCCAGTGCATGCCCAAGCTAAGGAAAGGGGTAAGGGGGAAAACTCTAAAAGGGGGGGGCCAAAACCCCAACCGCCCCTCGTTCCCCCGGGCCCCCGTTTGGGAAAGCTCCGTCGAACCAGCACGATGCAGGGGGAGGGGGGTCAGTAAGGGGAAGCCATGCCCCCTACAGGACCTGGGGCTGAAAACCCTTTGCGGCCTATTTTTGGGCCACTATGGATTTCCCGACGCCCACAGAGATGTGTGGTGTCAGGGGGCATTGTGTGCACTAAAGGGGGCCAGTGGGCTCGTTTGCGGGGGCAGCACGGTGCCGGCTCCGTGTATGTGGCCGATTGGAGAGCATTTTTTGGGGCCCTTTGACTACTGACCGAGTAGGCGTGGTCGACCTTGGACGAACTGGTGAGGGTGCACGGTAAAAGATGGCCCGCTTCCAGGGGTTGGCTGGCAGAGGTGTTACGGCTGAGCAACTGCACTTCCCCCCCGGGACAGAGTCTAGAACCGGTTTTGATAAAAGAGTGACGTGAGAGAGGGCCTCTGGAGCCCATCCAAAACCTGCAGCTGGCTGAGGGCGTGGGTTGGGCGGAGCCTTTTTGGGCCCAGGGGAGGGGTTTTTTTCAGTGTTGGTAGCTAACTTCTTTAAGGCCCAAAAGGGTGCCCTGGTGCAAAGCTGGGCATTGTGGGGAATGGACATCCAAAAGAGTCTCGGGGAAAAGGGAGTTGGTTGGGTAGGACCGTTGCCTGACTCCCTCGAGGACTTGGCGCACCGGAGCGCCGTACCGGGCAAAAAAACCTATGCCGCGCATGGGGAAGGGGTACAACATGGGACAGAGTGTGGTGCATCCCCCGCTCGGAAGCGGGGGCTCTCGCCGAAGCTACAGGCCCCGGGAAGGGCCAAAAACCGGTGGTACGGCCCTTTCTAGGGCCCCTTTCAAATTCGCAGGGGCAAAAACGACCGTCCTTTTTCCAGTGGACCGGCTGTGGCGTTACCAGGGCCCCGGAAGCTCCCCGGGGCCATGGTGAAAAGAAATGCCGTTAGCCCCATAGCGGCGATGAGGACGGGGGCGACGCTGACCGAGATGAGACGAGCTTTTGGGACGGTGAGGGCGATGCAGCAACGTCATGGTGACCATGAGCCAGGTTTGGACAGGGATACCCCTCGGGTCCCTCCCAAATCTCCCGCCGCCCCACCTCCTCCAGGCCCCCCGCGAGAGCGAAAAAAGCCGCGCTGGACGAAAGATTTTTGTGTTTTTTGAGAACTGGTTTCATTTAAATTTTCTGTATCTGTTTCGGTTAGATAGTCAGCAGACGGTGTCTCTTGATAGGGGGATTTTTACGCAGTGGTCTCTGTCCTCTGTGCGAAACATTTGGGTTAACATGAAAGGATACCGGCATTTTATAAAATGAAAAGGATCCTGGGCAAACATGACACAACTGCTGTGAGCGGAGGAGGGGAGGAACAAACCAAGAGACCTTGGTGTGCTCCTGTGAAGACCCCTGTGGCCCTTTTGACCTGTATACTTTGTGTTTCCCTTTATAAAACGTTCGTGCAGTGTGACTGCTGGTTTCCCCCCCTGTATTGTCCTATGAAAAAGGGGGTAAAAAACTTGGTAAAAAAAGGAAGACGTCTTTTTGTTTTTTCTGCCCCCTTCCGTCTTTTCCCCCTGGCTGGGCCGTGGGCTTGGGCCCCTTTAGTGTTCAGGTTTGAACCCGTTGCAGCCCCTGCCTTTTGTGGGGGCAGGGCTACCCCTAAAAAAATAAATGAATCCCCTTTTAAAAAAAAATAAAATGACAGAGAATGGGATAAATTTTAAACCAAAACATTAATAAGAATAAATTATATGAAATTTTAATAATATAATTAAGCCGTTCTTTTCTTTAGCAGTGTGGTAAATAACCCCAAATTAACATAACGAAAATGAACCCCGGAACGGGGGTGAATTTTTTTGGGCCAGAACCAAAAAGGGGTTTCGAACCCCCTTTTTTTGTTTTCTGTTTTTGTCCTTTTTTACTTTTTTATGAATTTTTGGTTCTTTTTTTTTCCCCCTTTTAGAAAGTTATTTTTTATTAAAAGAAGGGGGTTTTTTTTTTTCTGCTTTTCCCGCTGGCCCCCCACCTCCCCCGGTGCTTGAAAAATGCAAATTTTTAGCCCGGTAAAACGCCTCCAGACCTGTTGAGAAACCATTTGCTTTTTTTTTTATTTTAGAAAAATATTTCCTTTTTTATATGGCAAAATTTATTACCTTTTCCTTTCCAAGGGCAATCATTATAAAGATCTTTTTAGGATTTTAAAAATAATCACGCGACCCAAAAATAAGTAAAAAACCCCTTCACCCCAAAAAACCCCCATTCATGTTTTTTGTCTTTGAGCTTGGGGCCATGGGGTTTTGGGCCTGGAAGTGCCAACCACCCCCGGATTTAGCTTAAACGTGAGTATGTTGTTTTGCGTTTTTTCCGGTCTTCGGTTAGTGAGATGGTGTTCGGGGAAGATGTGATAAGGGGGTTTATTCTTCCGGTCGACTTTAAGAGAGTATATACCTTGTCTTTTTTCTGTAGCTGGAAATGTTTGTTAAAGCATTTAATTACAGGAGTCGTTCTGGAGTATTTTAGAGTGAATATGTCCTTTATTTTACCGGATGTGCCCTCTACTTTGCCAAAGGTAAAAAGTGATGTAGTAACAACCAAAGAACCAGACAAGCTTACAAAATCCTCTTACATGATATTAAGTGTACTGATCAGACCTTAAACTTGACAATTACCATGTGAAGTTTGAAACTACATATATTTTACAGAGAGTATTATATTCCTAATTGCTAATTTCTTCAGTGTTGATTTGTGAAACTGGATATAGTTGCTATAGAGAGTTTGTATCCTTTATGTCATTGTTGCAGATACTTATTAATTCCTATTGCAGGTGGAGACAAAGATGGATGATTTAAGGACAGAATGGGATGCAGCAACCAACTTCTCAGAGGGAGACGTGAGCGAGCGCTGGTGGAGTACCATCAGTCGCCAATATACTGAAGAGGGTCGAGTGTACCATGGCCACACTTACCTTGCCCAAATGTTTTCTCTCTATCATCAGTATCAAGAGAAACTTACCAATGCCCAGGCTGTAGCTATGGCAATTTTCTTCCATAAGTATGCCTAAAGAACTTTGCATTATTGATTGTTATATTTTTTTTTCTCTTTCTCTTTCCTTTTCTTTCTCTACCTTCTGTC
>NC_051401.1:16615139-16633957 GCF_015228065.2 Penaeus monodon
GTGTGGGGTGTGTTATATATATAATATATATATATATATATATATATATATATATATATATATATATATATATATTATTATTTGTGTGTGTGTGCATGTATGTATTCTTGTGTGTGCAGTTGTATGTATGCATACATGTGTGTAATTATACATACACACAGATACATGTATCATTTAGTGTATATTTCAGTCGATCACTGCATATTTGTAGCCCCTGCAATGGTTTCTTGCATTTAACTGTTTATATATCAAGAGCAGATGGCTAAGTGATAACTGGTGTATTCAAACACAATTATAGGGAAGCACAGTAGAGGCAAGAAAATCTTGCTTGGAGATGAAATATTGCTTTTTCTTGTTTTCAACACATGGCTTGCCTTAAATCTTTGAAAGAAGTTCAGGTGGTTGAATGTAATCATACTGCAAAGATCATTAAAAAATGTATGAGTAAATGTGAAACTAGAAGTTTTGGTTGTAATGAATTTAAATGATCTTTCAGTATTAAACAGCTTAATCAAAGTTCAAGACATATAATGATCTCATAATCTAGTCTGTAGGTTAATGTGTAATGTTAGAATGTATTTCCAAAGTCAGATTTAAAATGTCTAAGCACCATGATTATACTTTGTTTCAATAACTGGTTATGTGTTTTTATTCCCATCTTCACAAACCTCTTTATCTACTTTTTCTCTGTTTTTGTCTCTCCAGCATCTGTTCTTATAAAATGCACATTTGTTGTCATAGTGGTGCATATATGCTTGTATTTGTAATTGCAATTATATTTGTCTTATTTGTGACCAGTAAGCCATGCTTTATATTTCTGTTAAGAACATGAAATTGTGCAAAACATGGTCAGTTCTCTCACATGAAGATGATATAGGGGTGCAGATCTACCTTTCTTTATATGAAGTTCACTTATGAATATTAGGTGGATATCCAGAAGACAAAAATTTTATGAATATGTTTGAAGTGAATCACTATTGAAATGCTAATGATTTCCACATGTGACAGAGAATAAAAGAGCAATATAATCAAGGGAGAATTATTTGGACTTCATTATTAGAATCCACCAAAAAGTGACATAATTTTGTATTACAAACAATTTACATTAGCTTTTTGTTAATATTTAAGAGTATGACAGAAATATTCATAAATATTAATTACCCTTCACAACAATGAAGTTCTCCTTAACAAAACTATCTTATTTATAAATTATGCAAGTGTCATACAGTAATTACTAGAAATGACAGACGGGGGAAAAGTTTTCTGCATGGCTTACTTTTGTACAACAGATGTTAAGTGTAAAAGTGTTTTGTTTTATTAATGTAGTAACGATAAAGCTTATCTGCTATGCCATACCAAAAGTTAAATGTAAATCATTGTTATAATGTACCATATGCTTTTTATAAAATGATCTTAGGCACAATAGAAACTCATTGCATGTACTTCAGTCTGTAAATGCAGATATTCCTGCAAGTTATGGAGTGGTGTGTATTTGTAATACTCCAAATAATACTTATTAGATTTAGCTGTCTTTAGTGCTATTTTCATCCAAGTACTAAATAAATCTTTTAATTGTAGAGTCATTTAGAGAGAGAAAAACTGATATGTCTTCCAAAATTTACATTAAGTGCTGTAAATTCTACCTTTTTTATTTATCTCCCCTTGGTGCAACATTAAAAAGATCTGTAATTAATTATGAGATTGGTATGAAATGCTTACTACTATTGGGCATTTTTTTCTACAATTTTCTTTCTTTTTTCATGCTAGACCTGCAGCAATGATTAATAAGACACTCTATTATTATTATTCACTGTCATTGTTATGTGTGTATAATTTGTATTAGTATCATCATTAATTGTTCAGTTAAAGACATTAAATAAGATTAGATTTGCCAGTTTGAGTAATTTAAACAAAACTTCTTTATAGGAGAAGATATACTTGTAAAGTTAGGTAAATTCAGGCAAGTTATTTTCAGTAAAGATATAAAGTAAAAGAATGATATTTACTTGCCCTAAATTGTCTGGTATTTAGAAATATAAATTAATAAAAATATGACAGCCTTTTTAGAAACTAATAACCTATAAGTCTTTCAAGATAAAAGTAATTTTCTTTCTTCTGATATTTAAAATATGCAAGCTAGCAAAGATTACATTTGTGAGATGAGACTGTTTGGGCCAGAATGATATGCATAAGAAACCATGCTCTTGAGATATTAGCATTGAAAGATTTTATATACTCCATTTCTTCATAGTGCTAAACCATAAGTTGATTTATTGCAGCTAAAGGTAGGACATGGTACATGATATTTCTCTGTCTGCTTCATAAAGTTTGTATAACCAAAACATCCTTATGTTGGCTGATAACTGTTGTATGGCATTAATATGATTAATATCTATCTATCACTTATCACTAATCATGCTTTTTTTTTTCATTTGTTTCACAATGTGTTGCTTTGTATGTGCTTTTGTAAAAAATAAAATGTCTTATTAAACTTTAACAAATTTTACTAAACTTTAAAATATAATAGTCAAAAATACTTGATACATTGTATGTCATTACAAATTATAATAATGAAGTTGAGTTACTTTCCTTCATTTTCAATCTATCAAATTCGAACCAAAGGTCTTATAATTCTTTATAGTTCAAATGTTTCACTTCATGGAATACTTTTCTCTGTAGATTCTTCTTATAACTAATAACTTATCCTTAAAAATGACAATCTTTGTATCTTCGTTATATATTACGTCCAAAAATTTGACATGCTGAGGTTGCTTTAACTGCAAAAGACAAAAACAAATATAAAATGTGTATAATTGCCAGTACACTTACAATCAGAATTGTCCCTCAGTCCTTGATTTCATTTAGTAACTTAGTAAAAAATAGGTACCTAGGTCAACATCGGATCTATTTATGAGAAAATCTAATAAAATCAACTTCAATATCAATTGACTTCTTCTTGTGGAACTTGTAGGTACTTGGGAGATCATAACGTAGTTGAGCCAAAACCTGCATCTTAACACCCCAGTCAGCTGCTTTCTTTGTTATGTGGCTTCTTGTGGCAGTCTTATGCAGGCTGTACACTGCTGTTTTGGAAATATCTAAAGCCACTTTAAGAAATTCCATGTCTGAACCATGATTGTGTTTGGTGCCAAAGGGTGGGTTCAAGACAACTGTGTCAAAAAACTTGTGAAATTTTGATTGGTCTCCCCCTAATAACTTGACATCAGTTTGTATTAGCTCAATGGACGGGACCTCTAATTCCTCTAGATTTTCTTGGCAGATCTGAAGAGCGTCACTATCAATGTCAAACCTGTAAAGTTAAAACATCTTTAGGAACCAGGAAATAATGCTATAAAATTCTACTGTCTTAGCAACTGATATTTTTTTTTTTTTTTTTTTTTAATAATAATAATAATAATAATAACAAGATTTACAAGCACTGTATTTTACTTTTTCTAATTCTAACCAATAGTATCAATTAATACATGCCAACAGGCTGACTCAGTTTATTTGAATCAAATTCAAAATTTTGTATACATCTTCTCATTTCCTAATATTCTTACTAAACCAACTATATATCAGATTATCCAACAGATCTTCAGAGAGAATCTTACTAAATGCAACTCACAATATCACAAATACTACCTACCCAAAAGCAACTGAGGCACCCATCATGACTGTTCCAATTGCCAGCATTCCACACCCACATCCAAGATCAGCTACAACCTTCCCCTGCAGATCTCCAAATGAAGATTCCATCGTATGAACCATCCGTGCAGCAATGTGAGCTGGTGTTTCATACTGCTCAAGTTTTACCTTTGGATTCTCAAACCCAGTAATGTCTTGGAGCCAAGATTCTAGCTCTTTCAGTTTCATCATTCTGACAAGCAATTTATGTTACACTATTATAAGAACATGTGTCTGTTATTACAAACATGCTTTTCAAAGGAGCATCACTTCTTCCTCATAACATACACACAGCCTTTCATTTTGGTTCAAGCCGTGGTAGAACTGGCAAGATGAAATTTCCAAAAGATGAGTCCTGGGGAATAAAATATCCAAAGCTTGATGATGTTGCCTGAAGTAAACTGGATCGCTGACTATTACCAGCAATGTGTCCGTCTGTACCTGAGGACCATCCCTGTTGAGAAAAAATAATGATACTCCAGAAACTTTTATATATAGATGGATTGCAATATCTTCACTAGTAGTAGTAGTAGTAGTAGTAGTAGTAGTAGTAGTTAGTATAGTAGTAGTATAGTATAGTAGTAGTAGTAGTAGTAGTAGTAGTAGTAGTAGTAGTAGTAGTAGTAGTAGTAGTAGTAGTAAGTAGTAGTAGTAGTAGTAGTAGTATGTAGACAGTAGTGATGATGATGATGATGATGATGATGATGATGATGATGATGATGATGATGATTGATGATGATGATGATTGATGATGATGATTGATGATGATGATTGATGATGATGATTGATGATGATGATTGATGATGATGATTGATGATGATGATTGATGATGAACATCATCATCATTTCTAAAATGAGTTTAGAACTAAAATGTTAGCTGTATGGTACATACCCTTAATTACAATATGGGCAATGTTTGTATTTTATTTATTTTATAGGCTATTTTCATACTGACTGGGGATTTCTGTTCATCAAAGTCCAAATGTTTTTCTTTTGACTGGATCAGATGCTCATAGTTACTTACAGTGGGTTGCTGAGATGTAGCTGGTGCACTCAGTGCTTGGGATACACCTTGCTTTAATATCATCTGCTTCTTCAACTGCAAATCTTCTAGAATTTTACGCTGAGCATTGCTATCTGTCAGAGGTGAGGAGTTGTAATTTTTTAAATGCCAACAAATAAAGCCCCTAACTTTTATTTATCCAATTATTTACTCTTTATATAAATTTCAAGAGAACAGAAAATGGGTGAGCATCACACACACACCACACATCCTAATGCTGACAACTGGGTAAATTTTGCCTCAGGTGCATTGAGCATCTATTTTGTAATTCCAGTCTCAATGATATATGTTATCATAAGTCTTTTACATTGTTATATCAATGAAATTAAATAATTCTGTTTGCTATTGAAATAAACCTATTATATGTTACAACCAGTTACAAGGTATGCAAGCCCATTTGGGGGATAATTTTTATGGTTGATCTTTAAGAGTAAAGACGCACTAAGCCAGGGCAAATTGAAGGCGACATTCTTGTAGAGGACAAAAAAGTTGTAGTCAATGGTACACAAAATAAAATGTAGACATGAACAGTAACACCACAAATAAAGGGAAAAGATTTGGGGTGGGGGGCATTGGGCAGTATCCTAGGCCTGACATTAGATTATTGAATAAAGTGTGTGACATGGAGTTGGGTCTTAGTCTTTGGCAAGTGCATCTGAACTGTAAAGAATTACCATTTTTATAAAATTAAAAGTCATACTATAACACTGCTTTTATACTAGAAAAAATATAAAGTAGGCTCTGTCCAACAAACGTTTCAAACTAATGACAAGTACTACAGAAACAAAAGCTGTTCGGAAAGCACTCACTGATCAGCTCCGCTCAACCTCTGCACACATCCATACTTTGACAAAGGCCAGGCCAGGAGGCCTCTGCAAAATACATGGTAACAAGTTTGCAACTGCCTCTGGTAGTTTATTACCAACTCAAGCTCTACATTGCCACTATCAGCTTGGAGAGATTGCAGGCCTTTCACACCTATCACAGTGTTTCAATGGAATTACTTTGAGACAGAACAAAACCAATGATAACTCTTGTGTGACTGAATACGTCTCTCAGACATTTACAGAACATATATCTATCTACATATCAGCTTCTCAACTTAATTTCCCCCAATTCCCAACAAAATGTTCATCATTTACCTCTACTATTAGCTTGAGAGGCCATAATACCACGGCCCTCTCGCGTTATAAGAGCGTCTTCTTATTTTGAAAGTGGGTTCAAAAGCCCACATACAAAATCTGTCCCTCAGTGAGAAGAGTTTCGGAAAGAAATGAAAAGCTCAGCGCCTCTCGAGTCGTCCCGTTTGTTGTTATTCGGATTTACTTTACGCTCGTTTCTTCTACTACAATCAACGTGAAGATCTCCATATTAATGCATTGGGTGTTTCAGTTTTTGTTTTTTGTCTGTGGATTCAAATGATAACAATAACCATTAGAAGTTTAATTTACAATTTACATAAACAAAAATGTTTGGGCGTGTATTCCAATTGACTGCAGACGGCAGCTGGTAAACGCAAAACTCGATCAGATAAATAACAGTAAGTTTGACTTTTTAAAGGGAGTTTTTTCGTGAAAAAAATACAGTATTTGTTTGTAGTTTCTGTTAAAAGATCAATGTATTTCACGATATATGAATAAGGTTTCTTGTTCTTCAAAGTAGAAGCGTTGCATGTGTGGCGGAGTAATTCTCCGGTGTAATTGTTTAATGTTTAACTGAGGCAATGATATGAACAGTTACCTCAACAGCGAAAACAAAGCCTATTAAAAAATCACTCCAGGTAGATCGTACTAATATGTCTGGCCATTCTCACAATTCCTTGCATCAATTGGCGCTCTGGCAAAGGCCAATAAACCACTAGAATTAATTGGGTGGAAGAAAAGGACAGTATTTGGTAATGAGTGGCGCACCCTCTAAAGACAAAGTCCCAGAATCAGATTTGGGTATCATGTGAATCCATAAATCTAAACCTTACCTGTCCTACCTCCATATATTCCCTAGAAATGGGTGCAAGCCATCTCCCCCCCCCCCCCTTCTTTTGTGCCAACTGCTACAATAATTTTGTTATAGAAAATATTTGGTTAGTGTTACCAAGAGCAGTGTATAGAGATAGAGGGAATTAGACAGTGCATAAAAAATAGTCACAATCAATACAGGTACATCTGCAACAGCCTCATATTTACAGAGAAATGACACAAATATCCTCCATTTGTTACCACTCAGGGACTAGGTCCTCAACACCCTCACACAACCAGAATTCCTAATGTGACATTTTCTATAGCTCCATTTTATACATTTTCTATAAGATGGTGGTGTCCATTTCCCACTGTCACTGTGCATCACGCTCTTAGGAACATTAACCAAAAGGGCATACTAGGTGAAGGTCAGCTGTACTTTGTTGGACTACAGAGCATGGAGGCTCTGGCAATCGGATGAATTTGGGTAGAACATCTAGTTCAGTTATTAGAAGGAAAGCCTCTTTTGGAAGCCATTTGAAGTTTTATTTTTCTACTATATAGACTTGTAGAAGGGGTCAGGATCGGAAAGGACAAGCTAAGCAGTAACATTGAAATAATGCTTTTCTTTGATTTTCCTCTTTACAATGGACATTCCTGTTTTACACAACTAAAACAAGTGTGCAAGTCTTACATATGCCTTTTGTCCAGTTCCACATCACTAGAACAGAAGTGTGCAATTCTTACAAATGCTAGTTATCAAACAGTTCAGTGGTAATAGTTTTGCATTATTACTAAGTGAGTTTTGCATAAGAGGCAACTTTGGTTATAGATAGCATGAAATCATGTAATGGTTCCATTGGTAACATCATTTGTATTGT
Organism: Penaeus monodon; assembly: GCF_015228065.2. Classification (NCBI taxonomy): domain Eukaryota; kingdom Metazoa; phylum Arthropoda; class Malacostraca; order Decapoda; family Penaeidae; genus Penaeus; species Penaeus monodon. The sequence goes on from NC_051401.1 coordinate 16,622,726, forward strand.
GGCCCTGCAATTAGAAGAGGAAGGGAAACCTTTCTACCTGCCTCTCCCCCCTCTCCTCCTCTGTCTCTAACTCCTCTCTCCCCTCTCCCTCTTCCTCAATTGTAGTACTATTTACATAAACAGTAGGTGAATAAAAACACTATATAAAGCATCAAATATTTTTTCCTCTTTCCCGTACAGATGCTGCGGTCAGTCTCACAGCTGTCTGCAACATGCAGCAGAGCAGCCTTCACAAATGCCAGACTGGTGGCAACAAACATGTGTAAATCATCATCTCTGCCCTGCATTAGATTAAATTCACCATTAGTGTATCAGGCAAACCAGCTTCACACAGCGAACTTGAAAAATGGGTTGATTACAAAGAAGATAACAAGGTAAATTTGGTTTACTAAGTAATTCAGTTAGTTTGCCATATACAAGCTTTATACTTTAACTTTGTAACTACGTCGCTGTACATTTCTTTCATTTTATTTTTCACTAATCCTTTTTGGTTTGACTTTAATGAAGATTCTTATGTATTTTTTCAGTCTTTTTGCCACAAAGCCTGTGATGTCTACAGGCGTTCCTAGCTTCCTGATACCCACACCAGCCACATCAGCTTCTCAAACACGGACTGTTGTTAAATGGTCATTGCAGAAAGGCAAGCGCAAGACTGTGCAAGCTGTTTTGAAACGATTTAAAAGACTTGATTGGTAAGTTCTTTTTTCTTTTCCCTTCTTCTTCTTCTTCTTCTTCTTCTTTCTCTCCTTCTTCTTCTTCTTCTTCTTCTTCTTCTTCTTCTTCTTCTTTCTTCTCTCCTTCTTCTTTCTCTCCTCCTCTCCTCCCTCTTCTTCTTTCTCCCCCTCCTCTTCTTCCTCTCTTCTTTCTCCCTTCTTCCTCTCCCCTTCCTCCTCCCTCCTCCTCTTTCTCTCTTCTCCTCTCTCTTCCCTCCTCCTCTTCCTCTCCTCCTCCTCCTCCTCTTCTTCCCTTTCCCCCTCCTCTCTCTCTTCCTCCTCTTCTCTCTTCTTCCTCCTCTTCCTCTTCTTCCTCCTCCTTCTCCTCCTTCTCCTCCTCCTCCTCCCTCTTCTTTTCTTCCTTTCTTCTCCCCCTCTTCTTCTTCTTTCTTCCTCCTCCTCTTTTCCTCCTCTCTTCTCTTCCTCTCTTCCCCTTCCCCCTCCTCCTCCTCTTTCTTTTTTTCCTCCTCCTCCTTCTTCTCCTCCTCCTTCTCTCTCTTCTCCTCCTCTTCTTCTTCCTCCTCCTCTTCTTCCTCTTCTCTCCTCTCTTTCTTCCTCTCTTCTTCTTCCTTTCTCTTCCTCCTCCTCTTTCTCCTCCTCCTCCTCCTCTTTCTCTCCTTCTCCTCTTCTCTCTCCTCCTCTCTTCTCCTTCTCCTCTCCTCCTCCTTTCCTCCTTTCCTTCTCCTCCTCCTCCTTCTCCTCCTCCTCTTTCTTCTCTCCTCCTCCTCCTCCTCCTCCCTCTTCTCCTCCTCCTCCTCCTCTCTCTTCTCCTCTCCTCTCTCCTCCTCCTCCTCCTCCTCCTCCTCCTCCTCCTCTTCTTCCTCCTCCTCCTCCTCTTTCCTCCTCCTCCTCCTCCTCCTCCTCCTCCTCCTCTTCTCCCTCCTCTCTCCTCTTCTCTCCTCCTCCTCCTCCTCTTCTCCTCCTCCTCCTCCTCCTCCTCTCTCCTCCTCCCCTCCTCTCTTCTCTCTCCTCCTTCCTCCTCCTCCTCCCCTCCTCCTCCTCCTCTTTCTCTCCCTCCTCCTCCTCCTCTTTCTCTCTCCTCTCCTCTTCTCTCCTCCCTCCCTCCTCCCTCCCTCCCTCCTCCCTCCCTCCCTCCCTCCTCCCTCCCTCCCTCCTCCCTCCCCCCTCCCCCCTCCCTCCTCCCTCCTCCTCCTCCTCCTCCTCTTCCTCCTCTCTCCCTCACCCCCCTCTTGAAACAAATATTGGTCAGGGTGATCAAACTTAAGTCAGTGAAACTACCACCTTCTCAGCATTTTGTAAAACTGTTCTCTATTGCAGGGGAGGTCGAGGCATGTGGATCAGACCAAGACAGGGAGCAAATAAAAAAATGTGGAAGAAGTCGCAAACACAGCGATTGCGAGCAAAAACACATGTATTTTGTAATGCCACACAGTCACAGATGCTGGATAAAATGGTAAGCCTTGTTAATGTTCAATAATTGCAATACTCCAAGTGAAAAAAAATATGAACATTGCATAAACTGTACTAAATATTTCTGTATGTTATTGTCAGTAAATACTGTTGACATTAGAATTGATAGTTTCACAGATTTCTTTTTATCGTATTTGAAGTTATTATATATAAATACTTACAAGGACACAAAGATATGTGCAGAAATCACTTGAGTTTTTTTTTGTATTTGTTTTTTACTAACAGGTGTGCCGTTTTTGGAAGAAAACCCGTTATTACCCTGATGATCCATTTAGGCCATACCTTCGTCGTGACAACTTCAGAGCAACAAAGTCACAACCAAGAGAATTCTTTTAAAGCATACACCAGCTTAGTGTAGGTTGAATATATAAAATTGTAACTTTATTAAAAAAACAAACAAAAAAAAAAACAGGAACAGTAATGTACTACAATTTTCTTGTCTAATGCTTTGTACATAATAAATAATTTAAAATTGGCTATTATTTTTTCTATTAAAGACATCCTGCTATATTCATTTAATGTATTTTTACAATTCCTTGATAGTTATGAGGATATTAAATGTTTTGGTGAAAATTCTCAATAATTTATTTGCATTTACTTTGTTCTATTTCTAATAACTACATTCACACAATGTATAATTAATAGTTATTGGTCAGCATTTACCATAGCACACATAAGGTGCCCTATGGTATCCACATTGCATTGTATGATGCGCTTGATACGCTCTGTATAGATTGGGGCCATGGGTGGTTCAGGAATACGCTGATACCCAGATGGCAGTTCACGCCATCTGTCAGGAGATGGGGTGTGGTCCCGCATATACATCCACACATCCTGGAGTATGCACACAACTTCATATGGTGCCAAAGCTTCTACCATCTGAGGTAACACTTTCAATGGACCCGGTAGGAACTGAGCTGTAACCATTACCTCCAATAGGTTTCGAGTTGCTTGCAGTGCTTCTGGAGCTTGTTTGGCTGCAGCCAGAGGGAATGTGTTCCAGAAAGCTGTTAGAGCAGCTGTGAGAGCACGAACAAGAACTGAACAGTAACTTAGTGCCACACGATTTCTGGCCACCATGTCTATTAGAGCCCATGCTACTGGGTACTCTTCAAATGTTTTCTTGATTGCAAGATCTCTTTCAAAAGTAAATTTTATGTATTCTTCTGGCCATGGAAATCCATTAAACATTATATCTGAAGATATCAACTCAACCAAAAGAAGAGCAACAGTAGAAGCCCCTTCAGCACCAGCCTGAGCTGCACAACAGATACTGAGTGTATTAAGCAGTAATTGTGTATGAAGCCTCACAACATCAACTGGCAATGGTGTGAAAGGTTGTTTCTGACCAATTTTGCCATTTCCTATAATTCCCATGTGGAATATACTTGTATGAGACTGGGGAGCCTTCACCCACGTATCAAACTGGCGGTTGGCATTGATCAATTTCTCTCCGGTAACTTCTTTGATCTCAAGCTTTGCATGACTTAAAGCTCCAAAGAGGTGGGCACACTCTGGCCTGAATACACCTTCTACCAACAATCTTATAATCAAGTTCTGAGCAAGGGAACAGTGGGCTAGCTGTCCCAGTACACGCTGACATCTTCCTACAGCAGTGGCTTTCTTTGTAACATTTTTTTCATGCAAATTACTGAAAAAGTAAAAAACAATAGCATGGCTCAATGACATAACATGACTCACTGGTAAAGGTTTTTTTAGAGGTAATTGACATAAAACTTGAACAGCTGCTGTGCCCACTTTGGGATGATTTACAAGTTCTGATAAATGAGGAATATTCAGTAGCAAAGCTTGAGTGAGTGTTGCATGAATGTGTGTTCTTTCTTTGTGTCCTTCACTCAAGAGAGTCTCCAAACTGTTCAGAGCTGTGAGGATGGCAGAGGATCCATTTTGTAGTTGCAATGCTGCTTCCAGAGCTGTAGAAAGAGGGGACTCTGTTGTATGTTTGTGTGCCTGATGCACCATTAAAGCTGTTATGACAGCTGACAAAATTTGCTGATGACCTATGGAGGAATATTCTGTACGGCAATGTAGCAAATGACCTAGTGTGGTAGTGGCTGTTGCTGGTCCTTGCTGTACCACAACAAGAGTGATTAATTTCTTTAAATGACCAATTACAGCTTCTGTTCCTGGTAATGCAAGAGTTTCTTCCACTAAACCAGCAACTGGAGATACAGCTCTTCCTCCAACTGCAATGCCTACATCACTCCCATCCAAGCCACCTCCACGAAGACCTACAAGGAAGGGTATATGAATGCGACCAGAGCCACTATTTCTACGCATGTAAGTTACAATGCATATTTCGCCAACTACCCCCTGTAAAACACTATTAACTGCTGCTGTTACAGTTGGAGGTAATTTGGGAGTAGAAGCAGCACCCTGAAGTAGGAGACGTAGAAGTGAAGGAGCAGCAGCACCTCCAGTATCCAATATGAGATGCACAACCATCTCCTGCAATTGGCTGTGACTACTGAAGAATCGTGGTACCCACCAGCCAACCTGCTTTGCCAAGGCCCCTAAACGGTCACCAGGCATAAGAAGTGTGTCTAGACCTGATGTGAGGGCAGCTAGTACTGCTCTTGATCTGCTAGTAACTGCAAGGCACAAAAGGAATGGCACTGAGGCCTGAACTTCCTCATCTGTTGTTCCAGTAAAGGTACGGGTTAATATGGTATGTAACCCACGGCGAATATCAGGTAAATGACGGTCTGCCAAGTGACTTAATATCTTGTTAACACTAGCAAGCTGATGTTCTGGTGGACGACCATGACAGGATGCAAAACTACAAAGACCTAAAGCCAGTACACGGCTTATAACTCGAGCAGGGAAAGAACATCCTACATGAGCTACAAGCCAGTCTAGTGCAGGACCACTTGCAGCACTAGCATCTAAAAGGGCAGCAACAGCTGTGTCTGGGTCATGAGCTACACATGCCACAGTAAGTGCTGCTAATGTGCGAGCTGGACCACAGGATAACCAGCCAGCCACAACTTCTTCCAAAGTAGCATCTCCTCTTCCTACAACAGTGTTTGCCCATTCAACAGACCAGCGTCCCAACTGTTCTACTGCCCACTGACTGACCAGTGGTCCCCAAACACCAGGTGTGGCTTCAACAAGTTCTCCAAGAAGGCCTTCCAGCTGCCCCGAGAGTCCATCGTCACCCGCATCTGTTTTCCGAGTACTGTCGCCTGATGTAAATCCTCTCATGTGAGATGACACCTGAAATCATTGATAATTATTTACATTGATGGTACTAAACAAACAAAAATGACATTGATTATAAACCAGCATAGACTTTTTAAATATATTTTTTCATGTCAAGCATAATATCCTTATGATATTTTAAATTCCAAAGGAAGTTTGTACCAAGTTTGTAAAGTATCCTGACATTCTGACATGGAATAACTGATGCCTAAATAGCATACAAAACTATCACTAAATCATAATGAAAATCACATAAAAGTATAAGTATACATGTATACTCTATATTCTCTAGTATTATAGAATCATGGAAGTGAAGAATGGGGGTGAGATGGTGTTGTAAATATATATGTGAATATATACATACATACAATATATATACAATACACAGACTATATAAACAAACACATGAGTGAGTGACATAGCATATGTAAATAAACGTGTCCTAACCTGCTTGGAAAGAGTGTGAGCTAAAAATGCCAATGCAGCTGGCCTTGCTGGGGGTAAGTTCCTCAGCAAAAACAAAGCTGTCTCTGCCATGGTCTGCTCCTCCCCCTCACTAATGCCATCTCTCCTCCCACTATGACTCCTCTTGTCCGTGGTAGTCAGAGCTAGGCTGAGGAAGCGATCTAGTTCGGCCAGTAACATGGTGGAGGAGATAGTGTGTCCACCACCATCTACATTTGCTGCAGTGCCTGGCTCCATCACTCCAGTCACAACCATAGCTGTTTAATATTCCGTTGGGTCTGCAATCACAACCTGTCAAATATAAAATGTGTCATCCATACATAGAAGTGATACATGCTGCCTAATGTTACAGTTATTACAACCCATACCTTAAATTTCAGGGGAAAAAATATATTTCTAATACTGTTATAATTATTAATAATTAATATTATTATTATATCAATAATACTAATAGCAACTAAAATAAAACATTTACCTTCTGGAAATTCAAGGAATAAGATAGAGGTAAAAAATTAATAATAATAAAAATTAAAATTAAATCATAGTTTCCAGAGAATGTATAAATGCCCTCCCAGTTTCCCAGAGAATGTATCAATGCCCTCCCAGCATCAATGGGTTAACAGTTTTAAAAATATAGGTTTTATTTTTTCTTTTCTGCTAAGCCCTGTACTTTTTAATTTACTAAAATTGTACAGCCTGGTAAGCAGCGACCTACAGAAAAAGAGTATATTGTTTTACATACACTACTCTATCAAATTACATCCCCATCTCAAATTGTAAACTATGGTGCATACCAATTGTACTTGCATGTGTTTCTTTCACTTGTGTTACTAAAGTAAATAAGTATTTAATTAAACTATGTAGTCCATTTCCAGATTACAATTATCATATGTAATCTTGAATACAAATATATAAAGTCTTATACCTTTAAGTAAAGTACTGATTCATGAGTCTGAAAAAAGTTCAAGAAACATTCCAGAATTATTTTGAAGCATCATGAAAGCCAACAGTGAAGACGACTTTTAAAAATATTCCAAAAGATAAATTATGATTAGTATTGTAATGGTCATAACCTGTAACCTGCACAACTCGGCTCTGCATACTTCCCAGATTGGGTTACGCTAAGTCCAAAAGCCTTGTCATCGCTCCAAGATCATCGACAAGTTATCCTCCAGCCACACCTTGGCAAGCAGAAGCAACACAAGGACTGCCCAGTCCTTCATGGCTGGAGAACCTCTCCAGCTCCTTCACTGATTTCCACATCACCTACAGCACCCAACCAGAACAGTGGGAACTCACACCCACTCAATCTCTTTCATAAATTCACTGCTGCTTTAGTTATGCTATTACATATTTACATATCATCCCCTCTCTACTGTAGTTACTATTACATCTTCAACATTTCAGATACTGTATCAACAGTGCTATTATTTTCTCTTCCGCTAGGTCACAAAGAGTATATAAAAATATGCTTGCAGAGACAGTCCTCATATAGAGAATTAAAGTTACAATAGGGATTTTAGCAATACTGGTTAATGGTTAGAAGAAATAAATGTGCTACATATCAAAGGTTACATAGCATAGTATTGTAGCAAGAAGGGTGATAAAAAGTTAACAATTAGGATAAGATGTTAGATGTGAAAGGTTATTGAATGCAGTAGGATAGAATGGAGAAAGGGTTAAAGGTATAAAGGTGATCAGATCAAATGGAGAGTTGTTAGGAAAGGGGAAGGTAAACACTGTAGGAGAAAAACGCAAAGACCCTATTATGAAAAAACCCAAAAGGGTAAAGGGGTAAAAGGGTATTTTGTAGAAGTAAGAGAAAGAATCCAGAGTATAGAAAAAGGAAAACAGGGAAGGTGATGAAGTATCGGGAAAAATTTCGGGAAGGAAGGATTGGAGGACTTGTTTGTGACATAAAGGATTTCATGGAGCATCCTGGTGGAAGTGGTAAGGATGATGGGGAAGAAAGAGGAATGATTATGCACATGGAGAGGATGGAGTTTTTTGGGAGAGTGGGAGGAATTTGGGGTGGGGGAAAACTTGGAAGAGGAGGATAAATTTAAGAAAAATTTTTTTAAAATGTAAAGTGAATAAAATAAAGGGATGGAAAAGGGGAGGGGAGCATTCTTGGTCTTTTAACCTTTCCCCAACGGGTAGTATTAATAGTGGCCCGGGCCCCGCCCCCCCCCCCTTATATCGCCCCGCCCAGCAGCGAAACCCGCTCTCCCAAAACCACATCACTTCCGTTTTTTTATAATACTACGAGCATATTTTTGGTATTTTCGTTATCTTTATTTTTAGTTCTACTTGCCCATTTTTCCTGTAAATCAAGACTAAAGGTATTTTTGTTATTTGCCCTCCATAGTTGATCATTATTCGCTCTATAGTCTGAATAAAATAAGCAGAGTGTGGCATCATGGAGTTGAAATCTAGTTGTTGTTTTTTTTTATAGTAAAAATGAGAAAGTGTTAAAAATGACTTAATCACGTTTTCAGTGGCAGAAAAAATTTTCCCTTTGATTGTAAAAAAAAAAAAAAAAAAACCTTGCATGTACGTACATGCCCCCGGGGCAATAGTCCAGCCATGCCATGGCATGTATGTACATGCCACCAGTCAGCAAAGGGTTAAAGAAGTTTTGTATGTCCTCAAGAGTTTCTGGGGGACAGTTGGGTGGGAAGGTCTGAGAAACAAAGGTTTTCTTAAGTAGAGGAGAAGAGGGAATAGATGTCTGAAGAGTAAAGGGGAAAGGTTGGTTTAGTTTTGTCGGGTGTGCAATAGAGTGGGGGGAGGAGGGGTAGACACCGGGAAAAAATGTTAGAGTTTGGGGAGTACCTGGATTTAGAGGGGAAAGGAATTTGTTTGGGGGAGAGAGGGAGTAAATGGAGGGTTTTGGGGGATGAAAGGATACTGGGGGAGATCCAAGATTTCTTGAGAAACAGGAAGGGGGCAAAAAAAGTAAGTTTTGGAAAAAAGGTAGAAAGAAAAACCAGTGTTTGTCCTGCTTGTCTGACCTCACACAAAGTGGGGCCTAGTTTGAATTTAAAAGCCTGTAGGCAAGGCAGCTCCTATAAAATACATTATGGGAGCCACCACTATTGGCAAACGTGCATGACTGAGCACAGCAATTTGACTGGTCATGACCAGATTGGGCATGTAGAGGGCAGCAGACTGTGGAGCAACAGTGTTTGGCTGGTAGGCCAAAATGCTAACATTTCTGAAATTGATGGGGAGGGGGTCGGACAAGACATGACACTCCACCAATATAAACTCAATGGGAGAGGTCATGTCTACAGAAGCTAATTTTGGCAATATTGGTGTAGGACTTACATTGGCCTTTGGAAGGAATAGTGTAGCACTGGAATACCACTGCATCATATTCAAAAAGGCATGCAAACAAGTGATTTTCGTAGTCTGACCTTGTCGTACACAGGACAATCAGTTGGGGAGATGGAATGAGTTTCGGTACAAGTATTAAGGGAGGAATGAAGTTGGGCAGGAATAGGCCTGTCTGTGAGATCAGTCAGGGTAGACAGAGCAAGAGCTTGGGACTCAGATGTAAGTGACAAGACGTGAACAATTGCAATGACTGCAAAAGGAAACTTTGCCTACTTGTTTTTGGAGAGATTGTTGGAAGAGAAGGGTATTATCAGAGTATGGGGCTGTAGGGGGAATCACAGAGAATCAATCCTACTTGGGTGGGGCCAAAAAACTACTCAAAATTTTGAGAGGGGGAAAACAGTAGGGTGAGGGCCGGAGGGAAAATAAATGGGAAAGGGATGGAGAGAGGTAGTACTGTTGGGAGGACAATAAGGATGAAGAATAGTAATAAGGGGGTTGGAAGGTAGACAATGAAGAAGACTGTGCAGTAGATGGAGTGGAGGATGTTTGGAAAGAGGAAAGAGTGTATTCTTAAGGTTGAATAATGACCTGGGTGGATGATTCCAAGAGGATAGAGTTCACAGCATACATCAAGGAGGGGGGATATTAGTATCCGTGGTCAAGGTCAGGGTCAAAGGAGAGGCAGGGATCGGCAAACCAATGAAATCAAATTTAGATAGGCTACTTCATGAAGGGGGGCGTGCACGCACCCACACACACCACACACACACACACACACACACACCACAACCCCACACACACCACACACAAACACACACACCCACAACACACACCACATACACACACCACATACATCACACACACACACCACACACACACACACTAACCACACCACCAAAACCCAACAACACACCCCACACACAAACACACACACAACACACCACACCAAAACACACACCACAACAACATATACAACCCACACACAATCACACACACACAACACACACATAACACACACACAACACACCACAACACCAACACACACACACCCCATACACACACACCATACACACACACAAACAACACACAACACACACACACAATAAAACACACACACATACACCACACACCAAAATACACACACCCCACCACATCACACACACACACTACACACCACATAACATACACACACAACACATACATACACAACACCCCACACCACACACCACACACACAAACACCACACAACAAATATACAAAAAAATATTATATATGAAAATAATATTATATATATATATATATAATATATTATTATATATATATAATATATAAAATATATAATTAAAATTTTATATATATATATATAATATTTATATATATATATATATTAAATTATAATATATAATATAAAATTATATATATATTTTATTTTATATATATTATATATATATAAATTATTATTACAGGGTATACATTATTATATAATATTAATATTATATTTATATATAATAAAATATTATAAAATATTAATAATAGATATAATGTATACTATGTTTATTTTTAATATATTTTATATTTTTAATTATTATATTTTTAAATATATATATTTTATATATAATGTATCTATGTAATTATATTATATATATATATATATATAATAAAAAATATTATAATAATATTAAAATGTATACTATGATATTTTAATAATATATTATATTATTTAATTATATATATATATATAAAATGATACTAGTATATTAATATTATATATTAAAATTATAAATATATATATATTTATAATATATAATAAAGTTACTAGTATATATTTTTATATAATTTTTTTTTTTTTTTTACGGTTAGGTTAATGTTTGAGCCGCCGGGGTCACACATGATACAATTTGTAGTTTTTTTTTTTGTGATGATCTTGGAGTGAGTACGGGGGGGGCCCCCCCGTTCCTTTCCACGGAGAGGCCGGTTTTACCTTTAGGTAATCATTTCTCTTTTTTATCCGGGCTTGAGACCACCGACTTGGGGGTTTTTCCCGCCCGTAGAGGTAGCA
>NC_051401.1:16634057-16636557 GCF_015228065.2 Penaeus monodon
TACCGTCACTTTCCCCAGACCCAAGCTTTCTTGACCTCGCCCTCAGCTTCTAGAACACTCAACTTTCCAAAAGCTTCTACCGCATACCCTCCTCCCCCCGCCCCCCAAGTCGTCCTTGACCCAGGGACGGTTACTCGGATACGTGTATTACTGAACTAGGTCTTACAGCACTATCTTCGTTAGTGGTAACCCCAGTAATCATATTCTGTATTTAGGGTATTTAGGGCTTAACAGTAGTAGTGGTGGTGGTAGTGTTAAACGTTATGGTTCTAGTAATGATATTCGTAGTGGTGGTAGTAATAGTAGTAACAGCAGTAGTTGTAGGAGAAGCAGCTATAGCAGTACTTTCGTAGCAGCAGTAACATTACCAGCAACGTAATTATTGTTATCATTTTGATTCGCATGACTCGTGCATGGGATTCATTTTGTTGTTCATAGTTGTTCAATCATTTCCCAAACGGATACATGTTTTCATATTTTTTGCTTCTTTGCTTTGCACTTTACATGATGTATTTTGAACTCCGATAATCCATTTATATTTGCTTTGGTAATTATGCAGAGAGGATAGCGTAATTATTAAGTTATCAACTGCAAATCCACACATACACGCACATACACGTACACACATGCACATGTATATGTATATATACATGTGTGTGTGATAGAGACACACTGACCAGGCGTGTGCTTACAAAAAGAACGAGAGACAAAGAGAGATAGAATGATAGATAGACAGATAGGAAGAGAGAGAGAGAGAGAGAGAGAGAGAGAGAGGAGAGAGAGAGAGAGAGAGAGGAGAGAGAGAGAGAGAAAGAGAGAGAGAGGGAGAGAGAGACAGACAGAAAGAGAGACATATACATTCAGACGGACAGACAGAAAAACAGACAGGCAGAGACAGAATCAGAAAGACAGATAAACGGACAGACAAAGACAGAACCAGACACGGAGATAGAACACGATCCGAGACAGACGCTGGCATACCCGACCCGACAGTTGAGATTCGCGTACCATCCCTTCGTCTTCTCGCCCTTACGGAGGAACGCACAGCTCGAGTATTATCATTCTACACCGAGGTCTAAAGCAAGACAGGTTCTTGCCCCCTTCGACTGGGGATGATGGCCTTCTCAGTATGCACAGGACTATTCATTTTTTGTGCACAACTAAGATAGTAAAAAAAAAAAAAAAAAGGAAAATTAAATTGGGAAGGGAATGAGAGAGAAGGAGAGAGAGAGAGAAGGAGGAAGGGATAGACAGGTGGAGTGATTGATAGAAAGACAGGCATAAATACATAGATACAAATAGACAGACAGATTGATAGATAGATAGAGACAAATAGACAGGCAGACATACAGATTGATAGATAGATAGAGACAAATAGACAGGCAGACACAGACTGATAGATAGATAGACACAAACAGTCAGGCAGACACAGATTGATAGATAGATAGAGACAAATAGACAGGCAGACGTACAGATTGATAGATAGATAGAGACAAATAGACAGGCAGACATACAGACAAACAGACAGACAAGCAGTGGCAGAGAGACGGAAACGGATACAGACAGACAGACATATTACATATCACAGTACACAGAACACAGAAGAAAATAGAAGAAATTAGCGATGGAAAAGAGAGAGAGAGAGAGGAGAGAGAGAGAGAGAGAGAGAGAGAGAGAGAGAGAGAGAGAGAGAGAGAGAGAGAGAGAGATTGGAGGGGGAGCGGAGAGACAGACAAACCACGAACCCCGTTTGAACGAACCAGGGAGTCTGTCACTGTCCCGTTCCACTAATCATCCCCCAGAGAAGCCCATCCGAACTCTATTAGGTCAGAGCCAAGATGACCTGGCCCAGAATCTCGGCCAGCTTCGGCTCCGAGAGATCTAGATGGCAATCGGCCATGCAAATTAGCCTTTTAGTGCCCTAGGTTACAGTATACAAGTAGGCGTGCTGACTCTGAACCGGACAGTGGACTCCTGAAGGGGGTGAAGGGGCCAGAGTAGATGGGGGAGGGGGGGGGAGGGGGGAGGTTCCTGTTACCATGGAAGGACGAAGTTAATGTTGGTTGAGTCATCTGTACACTCTCTGAGGATGGTGATGATGATGGTGATTATAAAGTTTATAGTGAGAACTAGAAAGATTCAGAGAACGCAAACCCCCGCCGTTCTGTATTAAACAGCCATCAACACTCTACTCAAGAAATTAGAGATGATAATCAACCACAAAATAGCCTCCATCAGTCCCCCTCTGTCCCTGAGATTAATTCAGCACAAAATCTTCTCTCCACACAGCCATAGCTTTTCATCTCGACCTGTAAGTAACTTTTCATATTCTTTTACTTCTACGATAACTGAGTTACTAGATCACCAATATAACGGTAAATAACGGTATACTGAGGGATTTTTTATGTAGGTAAAAAACTATCTACATCACCGTAAAGTTAAGCTATTCGTTGTTTTATCTTCCCGGCAAGAAAACGCATAGCGATCCACACACACACAC
>NC_051401.1:16646557-16664712 GCF_015228065.2 Penaeus monodon
ACGAAATACTGAGAGGAAAAAAAATATTATGAAAATAGAATATTTTGTTTTGACAAATCAGAAACATTTAAAAATATATCTCCTGTAACATGTTTACGTTTTTTTATTATAGGTACAAAAAATTTCCGGCAGAGGAATAATGTCATCAGTTTTTCACCCTTACCACAACTATACTATTATTATTATTTTTATTATTTTTATATTACGTCACTGATTGGATTGGTAGAAAACCCAAAAATTTAAAAAAGATTTTGCTATCATGGATAAAAATCTCGTCTCAAAAAAAAAACAAAAAAAATTTTAGTGCGAAATGTGACAAAGAAAAAAATACCAGAGACGTGATAACCCCTCGCCCAAGATATAGGCCATATGATTTTTTCAACCTGGATTTGAAAAAACTTTTTAAAAAATTGGGCAAAAATAAAAAAATGAAATGGCGATAAAAGTGTAAACTAATACAAAAAACGGAAAAAAGGGTTGATCGAGAAAATATAAAAATTTTTCCTTCTTTTGCTGTTTGGGGAAGGGAAGGCAGAGTCGCTAAAGATTTAATTTTGATTGGAGATTTGTGGGGAAGGGGGGACGCAAAGAGGGAGGGGGGGCGCCACGTCCCGGGGGTGGATGAAACAGGTGAGGGTTTGGAGGAAGGACGAAATGCTGCTGAGTGCGGCGAAAGACCTACATAAAAAACTGACGGGTCCGACACCCCAACTTACATGACCCCAAATGTATTAGAAAAAAAAATTAGTCTTCTCTAAAATTTAGAATAAGAAAATTCCCTTCGCTTACTATGATTTTTGTTCTTTTCGTCGATGCCTTGTTGCTTTTTCTTTGAAAAAGCTTGGCCCCGGCGGGCGATGTTTGCCCCTTGTCGTTGCCCCTCGATCTTTCCCCTGGCGTTCCCCTCGTCTCTCCCCGCGGCGCGAAAGTGGCCTAAATACCCCCTGCCCAACCCGCCCCCGGAGGCAAGGGGGGTGTTAGTCCGCCGGAACAATAAAATAATCCATTAGCCCGGTGTGGGCCGACTCCGGCGTGACTGGGCGCTGTCCCCCTCTTGCGCGCAGCCTCTGACGCAGGTCCGGTTTTTTTCATAGCGATGCGGCCGCCTTTCATATTTTTCCTCTCGGTCTGTAATTCCAAAATTTCGGCGAATCCCAACCAAGTTCGAAGTTTGGTTTGCGGAAGAGGAACAGAGAATAGTGAAAAACAGGCATTTATATAGGTAACAAAAATTACTTCACAGCTGTGCGTTGCAAATTCGGTTCCTTTTGCCCCAGTAACGGCGAAACCCCTCCCCCCTAAATTCATCATATTTTACTTTTCCCCCAGTGTAAGACTGACCTTTGAAAAGACTAAATACAATGCATGAAAATTGCCCCTGGGATTCTCCGAAGAAAGGGAATGAGGTGACAGGGCCAGGGAGTATCTCTGCAGACGGGCCACCTGCAGGTCCGTACCTCCGCCAGCCCCCGGGCCGCGCTGCTCGCCCATGTGGCATCTGCTGGAACCTGCCGCCGATTGATCGTTTGCTGTCCGTATCCAGAATTGTCTGGTTCTGTCCCTGCGCTTTACAAACTCTCCCATATACCCCCTACCCCATCCGACCGTTCTGAGGCACTGCTTTTTGGCACCGGGCTTGCTTTCCCGTCCGCTCCCCAAGCTGCCTCCTCAGGACGCTCAAAAGAAGAGGTCGGATACAGTTTGGGGGACCGCTTTGAAAGTGGGGAAGACGGCAAAACTTCCAGCAAGAACTTTTTTTCTCCCAGCCAGTAGTCGTCAGCCGCCCCCGTCGCCCCCCCCACCACACTAGCAAGGGCGCCCCCTCCCCGTCGCCCTTCCCCCCCGTCAGCCACCGGGCCCCCGGGGACCGCTACCTCCCCCCCTCGCTGGTCAGTGCTCCATGTGTCGCGCAGAGAAGAGGTCGTTTCACCGCTCGCGGAGTTTGACGGTCGACGCGCTGTTGAGCCAGGGGGTTTCTCGGACTCGCTCTTTTCCGTCGCTGGGTTACGCCCGAGTAGCCCCCCCCCGATCCCGTGGCGGGGCGCCGTCGGTCTCATCCGCCCCCCCGGGAAAGGGGTTTACAAGAAAAAAGCTTGCCTTCCCCAACGGTTGACGGGCGTCTCTCGCCTCACCCCTACCGGAACCCGAAAAATCCTGGGGCCATTAACCCCCGGGGTGGCGCATTTCTATTTCCCCTTTTGAAAAATATGGACGTTTTTCCCGTGGTTCTCTACGGAGCGTAGCAGGGGCCCACCACCCCGGGTCCCTCGTTTTCCCAGGCCAGACGCGCCACCCTCGAGACCATTTTAACCCTGCACTTTAGAAATTGGTAAGTCGACATCCCCCTCTCGTCTTTTGGTTTCTACTCTGCAATTCACATTAAGTACTTTTTTAATGGAGATTGTGAGATCAAACAGATGTATCACGCGCACGCGCGCATTTACTGGCGCGCCCCGGCGAGGCGAAGTATGAAAAATTTGGGCACAAATGTGTGACGAGCATATGATCAGTGTTAAATATACAACACACATCCCCGTTTATATACATGCATGTGGTACATGTATACATGTGGGCGTTAAAACATACACAAATAAACACGAAGTATAGCGTGTAATAGTAAATAGATGGTATGGCTTCATATGTTTAAAGCATGTATCATGAGATAAGGTAGCTGACAATGCACACTGGCCCTTTTCCCCCACGCCGGCCCAGGTGGGCCGCGGCGTCAGCGATTTACCCGACCGAAACAACTGAATAAACACAAACCCCGTTTATGTTTTTTTGGGAACCCAAATTCATTGGTTTTTGTTTTAATGTCGGGTATTGAATGCTTTTTTTGGGGCCCCTAAAAAAAGGGGGATTGGGAGTGGCCAGGGGGTGTAAAGCAAAAAAAAAATATTCAAATAAATACATTCAAAAAAAAAAAAAAAAAAAAAAAAAAAAAAAAAAAATATATAAAAATTATATATTTATATATATTATATAAATTATATATTTTAAAATATATATATATATATGTGTGTTGGTGTGTGGGGTTTGGTGGTGTGTGTGTAGTATGTATGTATGTATGTGCGGTGTGGCGCGGGGTTTCAACACACACACACACACACACCAACACACACAAACACCACACACAACACACACACACCACACACCCCACAAACATAAATACAAAAACACACACACACACACACCCCACACACACAAAACACACACACACACAAAACACACCACACACACACAAAACCATACATAATATACCACACACATGCCAACATATAAACACGTACATATATACACGCGACACAAGCAACAAAAATACATACATACACACACACACACACAAAACACAACACAACACACACACACACACACACACAAAAACACCACCCCAAAATATATATATATATATTTTTAAATATATATATATATATATAATTGGCTTTCGAGCTCTGGTTTTACTTTTTTTTTATCTAATTTACATTCCAAAAATTAAAGGAAAACTCCCCACCACGCCCTTTGAGGAGTGTCATTCTCCAATATTGGGGTTTAATTAATATCAAGAGGAAAACTAAAAGTTTTTTTACTTCATTTTTTATTGACTTTTTAAAATTTTTGCCTTAATTTTGGGTTCTAAAATTTTAATTTAAAAGGGGAATCCGTAAAATAATTGTTCGAGTAATCACCGGGTAACTTTTCAGTGCCCTAGTGTGGGGGTCTGCTCTGAGACTAAATTTTTTCGCACACTTTTTGTCGCTCAGCCTGGCTTCATATCTTTCTCTTTTTTTCTTTGGGTTTTTTTTTTTCCATACATTTTTCTATTGGTTATTTTTGGGCCAATGACCTATTCCTAGGGTTAAGACACGCCTACAAAACAACAGTACTCTGTTGTCCCGTTTTCCAAGTTTTCCACGTCTGACGAGCCAGGTCAAAAGCTTAATCTTGTCACTTCGACCGATAGGTATTGGGGTGGAAACACATACAAACGGGGGAGGTCTATCGCCATGTGGTGTTATTGGGTAAGATCTTTTGGGGTTACTTCACTTTTTCAATATTTCACTTTTAAAGGGGGATACCCGGGTTTCCCCACAGACCCCCTTTTCAGTTGTGGCCCACACGAAGAAGAAGAAAACTTAAAAACAATCTCCCGAAATGGCAAGAAAAGGTACATGACCCCAAAAATGTTTGTGGGAAAAGGGGGAAAAAAACTCCACGTCCAATCACGGGGAGAATAAAAACCCTGTGTTCCACAGAATGGACCCCTCCAGGACATTGGCCCGCGGATGAAAAACCTCCCCATACCAGCAAAAAAACAGTTTTTTAATTGACATACACATATATCTTGGGAAATTGTGACGGGAAAATATCGGAAAAAATCCCCCGATACACAAAGTCTCGCATATGGATTGTCTTTTTGCACTGTAAAAGGGGACACTAGATTTCGCAGGGCCCATATAAAGGGTTTCTTGCAAAATGAGTCTCTGCATCTTTTTCACCCTTCTGTGGGTTTTGTTTCTTTTCCCAGTATGGGCATTAGCCCCAAGAGGGACACCGTACGTCGGGATTCACCAATAGGACAGGATTCCCATGGGAAGAACCAAAAGAGACAGAAATTCCAGCGCAGGTGGACACACTCCCCATGACGGGCAGCACATCTGTCAACTGTGGCCCCCGCAGCCAGCAAAATCACACGGCAAGACATGTAGTGGGCAGGTTTCCTCTTCCCGCAGTCTCAGGATCAAAACAGCTGAAGGGCGAAAAACGGAACAGAAAACCCCTGCAGAGGGGGAAAAATGGACAAGCATGAACCAAATTTAAAGGGGAGAAATCGAACAGCTTGAAAAATCCCCTTCATAGTAACTTACATTTTTAAATATTACGCTAGCTTAAGAAATCTCTAGTGCTTGATGTACTTAAAAGTTAATCTTCATTGAAACACAAATAAGCATGATTTTGCCAGAGGGTATTACTTTTTAAATAATCTTGGGGAACTGTGTTTTTCTAATTTATCGCTATGGGCAATTTTTTATGAAATCCTCTAGTTTCCATTTCTAAAGTTTTCTTTTCGTTCGTCGATATGCCCCAGCTGCCAGTGCGGAAGGCATGAAGCAACCTAACTGCAGTCCAAAACAATGCGTTTAGGCAACCTCATCCCCGTTTCCCCAAAAAGCCCTTTAGAGGGCTACCCCAAACCTGAAAGACAAGGACCCCACACCACTGCAGTACGCGATTTGTGAAAATTGTGGGTTTCAGAGAAAAATGCCTCATTTTTCATTTTTTTTTTTTTTTTTTTTTTTTTTTTTTTTTTTTTTTTTTTTTTTTTTTTTTTTTTTTTTTTTAATTAGGGGGTGGGGTAACAGGGTCACCAAATAATGCGTCCATCTGACTGGTCCCTTAATGCAGTGCGTCCATCGGGCTGTTTCCTCTTACCCTCAGGGGCGATACTACTAAAACTTTTGGAAAAGAAAATGAGGAAACCCTCTACTTTCAAAAGGTTTAAAGGCTGTAAAAGGGCAGGGAGCCCCATAAGTAAAAAAATTGGGAATTCTCAGCATCGCACATTCTATTTTATAGTGCTAAAGATGGCTAAAAAAAATTTGGCATGGAAAACCCATATGGGAAATCCCCAGCATCGACATTCTATTTTATATGCTAAAGAATGGCAAAAAAAATTTGGCATGGGAACCAAAAGGAAAATCCCAGCTCAGCACTTTCTATTTTTAAGGTAAAGAATGGCGAAAAAATTTGGCAGGAAAACCAAAGGGAAAATCTCCAGATACACATTCTATTTTTTATGCTCAAAAAGGGCTGAAAAAAAATTTGGCATGGAAAACCATATAGGAAATCTCCGCATCCCTTTTCTATTTTTAGTTCAAAAAGGGCAAAAAAAAATTTGGCAGGGGAAAACCATATGGAAATTTCCCCCCAATCAGCACATTCTTTTTTTTATAGTGCTCAAAATGGCTGAAAAAAAAAAAAATTGGCTGGGAACCATTAGGAAATCTCCAGCATCAGCCATTTTATTTTTATATTTTGCTAAATTTTTATCTCAAGGCTGGAAAATTGGGAATAGAACATCCAATTTTCTTTGAAAATTTTAACAGTTCCTTCCGTTCACCTCACTCCACATTGAAATTTTTTAAACTCATTAACCGGTTTATTCCCCTTTGTTTAGTGCTTTGGGGGGTAGAAATTTGGACCGGAGTTTGTAGCGGGCCCACCTGAAAAGTTCCCCTCACCTCAAATCCATATCACTTTCCTTGTCAAACCTAGGGTTTGGGAAGAACATCTTTTCCCCTCATGTATATAATTTGATCATGAACTGGGGTAGTTCCTCACTTTTTACTTCTGAGATGACATCTCCTTCTTTTTTAAATTTCATCAGGGGGCACCATAATTCACGACCCGCCCCAATGCTTTTTTTGCGTAGGGGTTATCACAACTTTGGGTACTACACGGTAGGTCCTCAAACAAAGGTTGTAATTTTTAGACAAACCCGCCTTGGGGTAGAATTTTAAACACGGATCCAATTTCTATATTTTCACCCGGGGGCGGCTGATTTTCACGGCAACTGCACCTTTTCAAGTACAGCTGGGACCGATTAAGACTTGTTTTTAAAAACAGAAATTTACGTTCAGGTCCCCTACATTGTACCCTGGACCCTTTTCATGAAAGATTTTTAAAAGGGATTTAGGGTCCTTTTGACATAAGGAAGTGAGGAGAATCAGGGTTTCCTTGATATGCAAATTTTAGCAAACAGCTAAAAAGGGGAGCAGTGTATCCCCTTCTTTAGGGGTATAAGTCTATCCCAATATTTTCATTTTGGTCCCATTTTCACGCTCCACCAACCCCTTACTTTGATGGATGGAAGGAGTTGTGTGGTTTTTTTTTTTACTGCAAAAACCCACAAATGTCTTTAAAAACTTTATTATAAATTTTTTTTTCCCCCACCATCTGTTATTTCATGTTTGGAACGCCTGGATGCTGACAACATGTTTTATAAAACTTTGGGGTACTTTTTGCTTTTTGTTTTGATTTGGTACGCTATCAGGGAAACGGGTCGGACACAAATTTCTGTCAGCACAAAATTTTGGCCCCTCATTTAAAAAGGAAGAGGGGTACCAAAAATTTGGGGGTATACGCTAAAAAATTTTTCTTACCCTGGGAACCGACCAGCGGACGGCCATCCCCCCATGGGGGTTTCATTTAAAGGGACACCTACAGGGGTTTTAAAATTTTGGGCGTCCTTTGACATGCCTCCAGAATGCAAACTTCTTTTTGTCTCTCAAGGTAACCGGACCCCCCCCATGACCGCTAAGGGAAGGGAAAGGGCAATACAATGCAGTGTTTTTATACGAGTTGGAATAAAAAATCGAGGCTACTGATCATATATATTACAGGGTTGAAGAGATTCCATCTGTAGTATTTTTAAAACGACATAAGTTTAATCGGGAACTCATTTCTTCACCCCCAGAACCTCTTTACCTGACCCCCCAAGGGGGGAGATCCGATCCATCCTAACTTTAAGTGGGGCCCCCGTATCACATCTCTTGTGACTCATTTTTAAGATCTCTTCCCCCCGTGCACGCCGGGCACAATATAGTTTTCAATGGGGGATCGCATTTCTTATTTAGATAGGCACGCCCCACAATTTTTTTTCCCCTATGAAGAACTTTTAGTCAAATCAGAAAGACTCTGCCAAAGCAGAATCCCTGAAATTTTACCCTGCATAATTTAAAAAACCAAAAAAGTGGGGCTATGACACGGCCCCCCTTGACTGGAAAACCTAGTATAAAGAGGTTTATGTGAGACCCTCACTATGCTAGGGCTTCCTTTCCCAAAGTGGAATATTAACTTGCTCTCATTAGAGTACGACTGAAAAAATTATTGGCGCAAAAGCCCCTTATTATTTTGCGGATACCCCCCAAAGCAAAACATAGCTCCGTATTCAAAATGAAAGTTTTTTCAAAACGGGTAAAAAAGAGTTTCCTCTTGGCAACAAAATTTTTAAGTCATTGAAGCTTTCAGTGCCTTTATTTTACCCTTTAAGGACGATTTTTGGGGTTTTTAAGCTTCCAAAACCCCTTTTTCATTTTTGTAAGAGCTTGGTACTTGTGCAAAAATTTAAAAAGAATTTACGAAAAATTTGCAAGACCAAGAAATGACTGCAGCTCTTTCAATACCACTGGTTTTGCAAATTCCGCAGACTTCCAACTTTTTCCCCGAGGTTTATACTTTACTGGAAATTATATTTTAAGATACTTAATCCTTTTGGGGAAAAAAACCACTTTTCCCCGTTTAAGGAAAGGTTTTCTTGTATTAACTTCAAGAATTCCTCAAGATTGTACGGTGTCTTCCATGAGGACCAAAAAAAATATATCATCCATATATACCTGGGTGATTCCCCCATTGTCTGCTAAAGCCCTGATTTATTGCTCTTGAAAACACAGGGAGCATCCTTTAAGGGCCAATGGGAGAGAAGTAAAATCATAATGTCCTTTTTGGGGTTGAGAAAACAGTTTAGGGGCAGCTCCAGAAGTTAAAGGGAATTTGATGATAAAACCCGGCCATGTCATATAGAAAAGTCTACTTTACCTAGACCCCTTTTAATAGAAACTATTTAGGGAAGGGGTATCTGTATCCTCGATTCTTTGTTTAGTGCGCGAAAAATCTAAAATAGTCTAAAAGGGTTTGGCTTTTTTAAAACAGGGACAAAAGGGGCTATGTTTGGGATCTAGAGCACCTAAAAATCCCTTTTTTAAAATTCCTCAAAACGGCTGAATTTTCCCCCCGATACTTTTTTTCAGGAATTTTTTGGCCCTTTTTTACACTGGCGGTCCACTGTCCGAATTTAAGGAAGAAAAGAGTTGCACGTAAGAGGTTTTCTTTTTGGAAAATGCTTGTCCATACTTATGATTGATTTTCAACTTGATTCTTTACTTTGTAGTCAGGGAAAAAAAAGTTTTACTTTCCTCTCAATTTCTCTTCACGAGAAGATTTCCGGGGGACCCACTATGACTTTACCCTGAATGTTGGGTTTACTTGATTTTTTTGGGGAAAGGTATTTTTTAACACTGTTAAATCCCCCACTGGGCAAACTGATTTTAATTCACCCTCTCTGGTGGACGTTTAAAAAGGGACTTTAAACCAATATCATCCCTTTTGTTTTTCATCAATTAAACCCCTTGCTCAAAAAGTGTTTTTAGTAAAATGCTCTCGGTATGAAGAAGTCCCGATATTTATCCCCTAAGAGCCCCTTTTATGACAACTCCCGATACCACCCCAATACCGCCTGAAAAAACCGTCAACACATGAGAGTGCAAGCATGCCCACAAGGGGCTGAGAGGCCTTCCCTTTTAATTTCAAAGGTATTTCATCAGAAAACTTAAAATATTTGCTAAAATTTTATCTAATTCCCGCAGATAGCACAAAGGTTTTAGGAGCTGATGGTTAAGCCTGAGGATCCTGTTTTATTTTTTGCACTCAAATGGGTTTTTTAACAAAAAACTACCCCATGGGAAAAAATAAATCTGAACCCAATAAAATCTCTGAGGGGGATCCACATCCTTAACTACAAAGCATGATGGCCCAAAAAATTTTTTCTAACCCCAATTTTTAGTGGAACCAAACCCCGAGTTTTAACTGGGGCCCCTCTGCTAGACGGCACTCACGTAGTCTTGTATAGTCCCTTTTTTTCGAAATGGCAATAGGGGTTCATGCACTAAGGGAAATTCGGGACCAGTTCAAACAAACTCTTCTTTTGTGCCCCCTATACACATTTAAAACTATCAACCTTCCCTTTTAAATTTTTTAGCACTGCAAAATTTTATAATACTTCTTTATTTTTGGGTACCTGATTTCAAAGGTTGAGTCTGCACTTGTTTTTTTGCTGGCGGTTTCGTTTTCCCACTGATTTTTTTGACTTTTTTGACTTTTCCCAGGGGTTCATGTGGGCGTTTTGGGTATTATTTTAAAACCCAGTGATTTCCCAAATTTTTAAAGGAATGGGAAACTTTTGCTTACCATTTCCCAGTTACAGTCACTATTGTTACATGCTGTCGAAGGGTCCTGGAGTTGTCCCCGAACATAACAAATTCTTGTCATGACCCTTTTTTTTTGCAAAACGTACAGAAAGGTAATTCCTTTTATGACGAATTTTGAAGGAGGACGTAGAAGGGGGGGACCACCTTTAGTTGCATCAGACCCCTGTGTTGGGGGCCATATTCATTTTACTTTGGGTTTGTTTCAGGCCGGGCTTTCGGGTTTTCCTTGAGCAAGGGAAACACGTATTTTTTATTATCATTTTTTCCCCAAAAACTAATTTAGCCTCTGGGTTGTTTCATGTACCAACCCTGTGTAAAAAATCCCCTGTCTAACATATTTGGGGAAACAGTACTCTGGGGAAAAAGGCGGTGGAAAAAATTTTTTCAAACGCCTTTTTTTCCAGAAGCGCACTAGAGGTTCCTTTTTTGGGGTCTATTTCATTTCCTTTTCAACAAAAACCCGCAATCTCCATTTAATTTTTCTAATTTTTCCCCCCCCGGGATCTTGTGGTCTCTAACTCTGCAAATAAAATCTTGAGGAAGATTTTTTGGAAAAAAAAATTTAGGAAAGTTCCTAATGCATCCAGTTCCCTTTGGGTTTTGAGTTTACACAACGTGCTGGGCCCCCCCCCTATATGCATTTAACCAACATTTATAAACCTTTTACAGTCCACCCGACGCGGGGTCTGGGCCCCTATAATACAAGCCCCTTCCCCGGGCGGACACACGTCTGAGCCCTGAAAGGGTGTTTTTCAATTCCGCGAAACAAAATAGGAAAATCAAAAGCCTTTTCTAATTGCCATCTCCTTCCTTCCAACTTTTTGTAAAACTCTTACAAATTTTTGCGACTCTTGGGCAGGTCCAAGTTGCATAAAGTTTTCTGAGGGGGGTCCCTTGCTCTCGCTGGCGGTGACAATGAAACCCCGATTTCCCCTTTCCCAGCTTGATTGAGGGTTTGGGTTTAATAAAACCCCCTATTTAAAAAGTAAGGCCCCCGCTCCGTACCTTATAAAACCACGTCACGTGTAAACCTTCAATGTCATGTCTTACTGATATTTATCTACTGATTTTCTTTGTACAATTTAGGATATTGTATTTTTTGGTAAGTCTTTACTTTTAAGGGAAAATGGTCATATTTATTACTATTATTATAAGTTTAACCCTATCTATTTGATTTCACACGAATATTAAGCAATCTACATGTCGCTTTGGGCCCCTAATCAATGAAAGTAGTGCTTTTTTTTGCATTCACCTTTTTTTATTAATTTAAAGACAGGTGGAAACCCTTTTATGTGACAGAATCTGAAAATTTAACCCTATAGGGGGGGCAACACAAAATTTCACTGTGATTTAAGTTATTTTTTGTTATTATTTTATTTTTGATTAATTTTTGCATATATAAAATTTGAGTATTTTTTTGGCACTAATGCAAGATTTTTCCATAAAAACTTATTATTTACAGGTTTATTTTTGCTTTATTTATAATGAAGCAAAATTTTTTGGGGGATTTTTTTCACACTAGCGGAACGAAACTACATCTAGTGGACATTTAATTTTTTTTTTTGCTTTTTATAAAATTAACAATTGAGCTGAGCACTTTTTTTTTTTCCACTAGCGGAGCGAAGCTAATATAGTGGGCATTTTTTTTTTATTTTTGTTTTTTTATTAATATAAGCAATTGGTGACACTTTTCTTTTTTCACACTAGCGA
Organism: Penaeus monodon; assembly: GCF_015228065.2. NCBI lineage: Eukaryota > Metazoa > Arthropoda > Malacostraca > Decapoda > Penaeidae > Penaeus > Penaeus monodon. The sequence goes on from NC_051401.1 coordinate 16,658,311, forward strand.
GACAAAGTACCAAGTGGACTTTTTTTTTTTTATTTTGCTTTATTTTTTAATATAAGCAATTTGGGTGAGCACTTTTTTTTTTTTCACACTAGCGTAGACAAAGCTACACATAGGGACTTTTTATTTTTTTTGATTTAAATTTAAAGATTAATTTTAATAATTTTTTTTTTTTGCTTTACCAATCTTCGCAGTAAAAAACCTAACGGGGAATCGCCCAAATGTTGACTAACATCAACAATAAAAAAAAAATATATTATTTTTCAAAGATTTATATATAAATGAAAAATTTTTTACATCGAAGTTCGCACAAATTTTGCTTTTGTTCCTTTTTATAGAGCACTCCCTACATATACATCAACATTTAAAAAATATCATGCAATCATAAGAAAAAATTAAACTAATATAGCACAATAGTTCAGACTTTAAAAAATCTTTTAGAATTAAATTTTCATGACTTCAAGAAGTTTCAGATTTAAGATAGTTCATGACTTTTTTTCAAAAAAGGCATACAAATTTTTTATTTCAATATTTTCCCTCAAATTAAGCACTAAAATTTAAAATTTTTATATCCATAAAAAGTAAAAAATCTCCCAAATGGGACTCGAATTTTTAATTACCAATAATTATTATTTACTCGAATAAATTTCAAGATTAATTATTTTTTATACTTTAACAAAGCGTGAAATGTTTTTGTGGAGGGATCCGCCGCAGGCCCCCACTGTGTGTTCGAGCGGTTGTGGTTTACTATTTTTTTTTTCTAATATTTACATTCCACAATTAAAAGGTAAACTGCCACCCCTGACCTTTTTAGGAGTGTCGGGCCCAATACTTGGGATTTAAATTTAAAATCAAGAGGGAAAAATGAAAGATTGTTTTCACTTCATTATTTATTTACTTATTTTAAAATTTCCTAATCTTGGGCTAGAATTTTCTAAGTTAAAAAATTGGGGGACCGTACAATAATTGTTCGAAACCCCCGGGAAAGGTTTAATGCACGTGTGGGGGCTCTTGAGACTGACGACTTTTTGTCACAAATTTTGTCGTCCCCTGTCTCATATCTTTTTTTTTTCATTTGGGTTTTTTTTCCAAAAATTTCTTTATGGTTATTTTTTGGCCAAGACCATTCCATGGTTAAGACACGCACACTAACAACAGTACTCTGTTTTCCACGTTTTTTACTTTTTTTCCCCCGTTTGATCCTGAGCGGTCAAAACTATAACCTTGTCCACTTCGCCGATAGGTCATTGGGGTGCGAAAAAACCCCATAAAACAGAGGGTTTGGGTTTTCGCCCGTGGGAATCTGGGGGAAGACCTCTTGGGTTCTTTACTTGTTTCAATATTTCACTTTTTTTAAGGTACCCCCGGCGTTAACCACATATATAATATATTAATTATATAAATATAATAATTTAATAACATATATTAAGATGTATGTAGATGTAGTTTTTGTATGATGTGTGTGTGTGTGTGGGGTGTAATATAATATATATATATATTATTATATATATATATATATATATAGATAATAGATATGTATAGATATATATATAATGATATAGATAGATAGATATGTACATATATAATTAATATATATATAATAAATTATAAAAATATAGAAATAATATATATAATTAAAATATTATATTTATATATATTTATATAGGGTTTTAAAAATTTCATATATATATATATATAATATATATATATATTTTAAAATTATTTATATAAAATTTTAATGTTTTAATAAATATATTCATAATAATTTTAATAATATAATTATAATATTTATTTTTATTATTTTAATATTTTTTTTTATGTATATATTTATTATGAAATATACAGTGTGTGGTGTGTGTGCGCGTGTGTTGGTATTTTTGAGTGTGTGTGTGATGGTAATAAGGTGTATTTTTCGTGCGGTTTGTGAGCTTTGTTTCACAAAAATTCATTGCCGTCACAGAGAACCCAAAACAGAGCCTCTGTGTTCACGTACTTTTTTATGTGCTCGTGGGGGGGGGGTCGCCATAAATTAAGTCTAGGATTCCCAGCCACTACAATTTAATTTTTTTTTGTCAAATGAATTGTTTTTACTTTTTTATCACGAAGGAGAAAAGCCTTTGGGAACACTGGCATTCCCTTTTTTAGCTTTTTTTCAAAGCCCTGGCCATTGTTCCCGGTTTAGAAGCTCCGGGCGTGAGAGTTGCCTTGCTGCGTGTGTGCTAGGCGTGCGTCAAAAGCAGGCAGATTTATCAGACATTTTTGCATAAATAAAGTGGCTTTGATTTTTCCCCCTTTCTGTAAATAATTGGTGGGGGTGAGAAAAGGAGAGAATGATTGGTGTAAAACGAGAGGAAAAGAGGAGAGAATTCTGATGAGGGTCAGAGGACAGGATTTTTGCCCTTTGGGCCCCCCACCCCACGCTTGCAGGGTTTGTGAAAACACCAAACCCTTTGAAGTGAAAGAGAAACGCGCTGCCGGAGCAGGGTGGAAAACCCAGGGGCGTTGATTTCCCGATCCATTTTTACAACGTTCACCTCCCCCCGCGCCCCCAGGGCCTGGGCCAGTAACAAATGGTGCTTAGTAACCGGGGGAACTTGATAGTTAGGGTCCGGCGGAGAGGGGCACGGCGGGGCCGCGCGCATGACCCTTCTTCGATTACCAACCTGATACCCGAAATAATCACTCCCCCACCCCCCCCCTGGTGCCCTCCCACTCGACTGTCCCACACGTGAAACACGATTTGCAAACGCGGGGCCCCCCTCGCGCCCGAATTTACGTCTTTTCCCCCTCTCTCTCCCCTCTCCCCTCCTCTCCTCTCCTCTCTCTCTCTCTTCCTCCTCTCTCTCTCCTCTCTCTCTCTCTCTCTCCTCACTCTTCTCCCTCCCCCCCCCCTCTCTCTCCCCTCCCTCACGCTCTCTCTCCTCTCTCTCTCCTCTCTCTCTCTCTCTCTCTTTTCTCTCTCTCTCTCTTCCCCTCTTAAACATAAAATTAAATCCCATGGATTTTTTTGGCAACGAGATAGATCACCGACACCTTTACCGGCGAGAAGACGAGTACCTGTATAAAACGAAAACGGCTGTCGAGATTTTACTGTATCCCAAAGAAGCAACAGAGACACGCTAAGACAGAGCGTGGCGCACTCGAGAAGGGGTTTTCTGGGAAAATTGCACCCCTTTTCCTAGTTTCTTAGTCACAAAATAGCCTTATCATGGGGGGATTAACAAACTTAATATTTCTCGTTTTTCCCCTCGTCTCAAAGGGCCCGAGACCACGTGGGGCCCCGCCTGTCGTAGTCTCTCCTCCCCCCTCCCCCCTTCCTCCCCCCCATTACCCCCTCTCCCCTCCCTTTTTTTCTCCCGTGAACCCCCCCTTTTCCCCCCCTCCCCCCAAACCCCCTCCCCCCCTAAAGGGCCCCTTCTCTCCCTCCCTCCCCCTAAACCCCCCCCTTTCCCCTCCCCCCCCCCAAAAGTCCCCTCCCCCTCTCCTCTACCCTCCCCCCCCCCCCCTTTCCCCCCCCCCTAATTCCTATCCCAAGTAGTTGTTTTGTTTTTGTCAATTGTCCGGGGTTTTTGTGGAGATAGTTGTTTCAAGGGTCCGGGGGAGTTCCCACGCGAGAAATACACGTTTTCCTCAAGCCATTTGGACGTCATTCTTTTGTCTCCAAAACGCCGTCGGAGTGCACGCGGACTGGTTTGGGCTCACCGTTATTTTGTGGGTATTGGAGTAATTTCATCAATTGTGGCGACAAATGGGGGTTTGGTGTGGAATATTATACTTTTTATAATGTATTGATTTTGGAAAAATTAGCAATTTGGTCTAGGGCTTTTTCCCCTTCGTAATGCTGTGAGAAACATTTTTTTTTTTCACAAAAGGACCACACCCCCAAAACCCCTTCTCCTCTCTTTCTCTCTTCTCCCCCCTCTCCCTCCCTTTCCTCTCTCTCTCCTCTTCGCCCCTCTCTCTATCTCCTCTCTCTCTCCTCCTCTCTCTCTATCTCTATCTCTCCTCTCCCTCTCCCTCTCCCTCTTTCTCGCCCCCCCGTCCTTCTATCTAATCTTATATTACTATATGCATACATACATACACACCCCACAACACAACACAACACACACACACCACACACACACCACACCACACACACAAATATATATATATATATATTATATATATATATATTATATTATAAAATATATAATAAAAGGGGAGAGAGAAGAATAGATGACAGATGGAAACAGAAGAAAGATAACAGCAAACGATAGATCATGATAGAGAGACAGAATATAGACATAAAAAAAAAGATAGAGATCAACGCGTTTTGCATGGTGAGCGGTGGCTTTTTAAGCAAACTTCTCCTAAAATTAAAGAATCGATTTAAAAAATCCCTTGTGAAAGAAAACGTTTTTAGTGGCCGTGCACGAACGCAAAAACGGGCGAGAGGGGCGCTCTAACGTAAAAAACCAAAACCTATGACCGTAAAAACGCTTCTGGGCTTTTCAAAGACAAAAATGCTACTTTTTTCCTTTTTTTTCCCGCAGAATTTTTCTAGATTTCCGGCTTCCTTGTTCCCCCTTTGGGTGTCCCTTTATTTTTTTTCTTTCTTTTTTGCTGGGCCGGTTTAAAGTAACTTTTGAACCGTATTGTATTGCGCGGTCTAAAAAAAGTAAAAACCGGATGCACACGGGGAAAATAGAGCGATAAAAGGGTGTTGCCACATAAAGTAAAAAGAAAAAAAGGGGACAGGGAGAAGTATAGGGAAGAGAAAAGGGGGGGAGGGAGAAATGTAAAGGGGAAAAGGGGTGAGGGAGAGAGGAAGGGGGGGGAGAGGGGGGGAAAAAGGGATAGAAGAGAAAGGGGGAACAGATAACAGACAGACAAAAAAACAGACAATAGACAGACAGGAAGGCAGCAAGGGGGCAGCACCCAGACGGCAGAGAAAAAATAAAAGAGATGAATAGACAGAACAACGATAAACAGATAACTACTGCAGAGACTATACGGAAACCGACAGGGGGAAGAAAAGTAATGCTGATAACGCGCATCCTTAGGTGTATCCGAGGGCTGAAGTGAGCTTGGGGCCCAAAAACGCATTTTTTTGTATCGAATTATTTTCGTTCTTCTTTCATATCCTTTCAATGTCACGCTGTTGCTTGGGGCAGGATGTGGGGGGAGATCAGGGTTTCGTTTTTTCCCTAAAAGGGCATGATTTGTTTTTCCCTTTTATGAAAAAAATGTGTTGGTGGAATTCGCCTCGATGATCTGGGATTGGAAACTACTTGGATTGAATTTTTGCTGTCCCAGGTTTTGGCCCCTCTTTTTCGTCACCTGGATTCTTTTCTGATTTCGTATAGTGAGGAGACTAGTGTTTTTTCATACAAAAATCTAAACGGTAAACGTTGGCACGAAGGAATTTTTTTTAATCGGAAGCAACTCCGTTTCCATTCGCAACTTGAAACGTCAGCGAAATTTCCTTTTTGGGTCGTTATGGCATTGTCGTGGGCGGTCCCATTTTAAGTTCTCAGCCCCGGAAAATTAAAAAAGGGTTTTTTTACCGATATGTTGCACTTCAAGGTTTGGTTTCCCGTCCAGTTTTGCTTTCGGTAATCACTCCAACAGGGGGGTTTTCTCTACAGCTTGCGAGGTGAGATCAAAGGTTTTAAAACGGGGCGAAGGCTTTTGGGGGAAAAAACATGAAAAAAATCTTTCCCCCTTTTATTTCCGATTTGGGGAAAGGGTAAAAAAATACAGGTTTTTAGTTGGGAGAGCATCGCTGAAAAAATTTAAGAACACACCGGCACATGTTTTTTTAACTTTTATTTTCATCTTTTGGGGAGTACAGGGCTTTTTTGAAATCCTCCCCCCATTAAAAGGCAACCTTCCCTCGGGGCATCTCATTTTAAAATCTCGGAAAGGAGGGGAAAAAAAAGCGGAACATTGTTAAAAAAGATGGTCGCTTCCCCCAAAGAGGGATGAGCCCTCAAACATTTTAAATAAAATAAAGTACAGAGAACAAACGTGAAAAATTTCAATGTTTTAAAGAGCATGATAAGGGGAATGACAACGGCGTACTGAAAAAAACGTAGTAAAAACATTTTCGCAAACTCTAAAAGCTCCTTAATCACCTGAAGGCGATAAGTATCCCCGGGCTCATTTCACTAAAAGGATTTTCCCGGGCAGATTTGAGCCGTGGGTCCGATTTGTCCGCCCTTTAAAAGCTTCAGGTCGAGGCTGGAATTCCCTTTTTTTACCCGGGGGGTAGCCAGGGGAAGGCCTATTCAGCGTCGGGAAATTTTTAATTTGATATTATAAAAAAAAAAAGTTGTTTGCCCCCTTCCCGGTTTACCCTCTGTTTTCCTTTCCCCTTCTCTTCCTTCCCCCCTTTTTTTTTTTTTTTTTTTTTTCTCTCTC
>NC_051401.1:16667312-16672312 GCF_015228065.2 Penaeus monodon
AGAAAAAAAATTTTCAACCTGGCCCAATTCGCGAGGAGAGGCAATTTAAAATTTTTTTTACTTTTTCAACCACAAAAAACCCACGGGGGCGTGAAAAGGGGGCTTTTGTCACTTTTCCATTGCGGACTAAATTAAGGTCTGACGCAGAAGGACACTGAGATTGCGGGTTTGGGCTGGCCGGATAATCGGCGAGTGACGTGGGGGGGGGGGGGAGGCTGAGGAGGGGAGGGCGGGGGTCCTCTCGGAGATATACACCCAAAATTTAAAATTTTGTATATATGTGGTGTAAATATAAATATAATATATATATTTTATTATATTTAAATAATATATATATATTGATATATAAATATTAATTTATGAAAAAATTAATTTAAAGATGTAATTTTGTTTAAAATTGTGGGTGGTTTTTATATTATTATATTATATTTTTATATATTATTTTTAGATCCCCTTTTTTTATAAAATTTTTTTTTTTATTTTTTTATGTTTTTTTTTTATTTAAATTTTTTTTTTTAAAAATTTTTTTTTATTTTATTTCTATTTTTTTTTTTTAAAAATTTTAATTTTTATATTTTTTTATATTTTTTATTTTTTCCTTTATTTTCATTAAAAATTTTTAAATTTTTATTATATTTAAAATTTTTATTTTTTATATATATTCATCTCCAATTTTAACGGTATGCTATTTTGGCGCCGTGGCCCCCCCCCTTCCCTTTGCACCCTCGTCTTGGGTTTTTTTTACTTGTACCCTCGACAGCCCGCAAATATCTTTTTGTTGTCGCTCCGTTTGTCTTCGGTTTGCCTCTTCTCTGTTTTCCCATCCCTCCCGTCAGCGTTTTTCTCAAAAACTTTTACTTCTCACACATGACCAAAAAACTTTGTTTCCTTTGTTCGAGTCCAAACGGTGGTCTTTTTACCAATTCTTTTTTGGTCGGTGACTTCAAACCCCGAAGTCAGATTGCCGTCGTGACAGTCTGAGTTCTGACGCTTAACCATTCAGCCCCACGTGGCCGTGACGGATCATGGGCCTTCATGATTTTTCTTAGCAATTAGAGCAGTGGTTGCCATTGCCTTCCGCCCAGGGTGTTTTATCGAGTCACATCTCTATTACCCGGCACTGACGAGCTGGCTTGGCCAACCCAGTGGGCTAGGCAGGCAATCGAGGTGAAGTTCCTTGCCCAAGGGAAACAACGCGGGGTCGGTGACTGAACCTCGACTAAGATTGACGTTGTGACAGTCTTGAGTCCGACGCTCTACCATTTGTCCACCGCCAGCCCAATCCATATTATACATATACATAATATGATATAGTATAGAGAGATATATAGATATATATATTATATATATATATATATATTTAGATTATAGATTAATGTACATAGCTCTCTATAGGTAATATATCTATACATATAGATCTATTATCGGAGAGATATATGATGAGAGAGAGAGTATGCACGTAAGATACTCAATTAGTAAGAAGAGAATAGATAGAGATGATATAGATATATATATGATATTTGATAATATATATATATCATAAATATAGAAGAGATATATAGTAGTAGATAGATATAGAGTATGAATACTGTATAGATATATAGATAGAAGTCTATAGAGAGAATAACACTATATAGTATACACTATATATGAGTTTAATAGTTGATATATAATATAGATATAGATAGAGATATATATATATATCTAGATAGAGAGATAGAGAGATATATAGTAGAATATATAGAGTAGACGTGGAAGTATGATAGTATATAGGTAGATCGAGATATATAGCTGAGTGTCGATATATTCTATATCTATCTATCTAGCGATCTAGACGAGAGAGTAAGAGTAGATATATATATAGAGAGTAGTATATAGAGATAGAGAGAGACAGACATAGAACGACAGACCAGAGATAGACAGAGATGAGAGACAGATATAAGACAGAGAGAAGACAGAGAGAGAGACAGAGAGATAGTAGAAGACAGAGAGTAGAGACGAGATAGAGATAAAGAGCTATACATAGTAGAGAGACAGAGATATATGAAAGAGATGTAGATACATAAGTAGGGAGAAAGAGAGATATAGAAGAAGAGAGAGTAGATATGAGAGATATAGAGATATGATAGAGATAGAGAGAAGGTATATAGAGAGAGAGAAATATAGATAGAGTATTGAAAAAAAATAAAAATGAAAAAATTTAGATAGATATAAGATCGAAGATGAGAAGAAAGAGAGAGACTATATGAGTATATAACAGTATATATGTATTTATGTATAAGGATAGCTATAGATATATAAATATGGATAGATATATAATATATATATATAATATAAGAGATGATATAATATATATATATAATAGATATAATATATATATATTATATATATATATATAGATTGATATAGTATGCTATAATGATAGAAATATATCTATATAATTATATATATATAGATTATATATATTATATATAGAAATATCTATAATATATCTATAATGAGTATAATATATAATATATATTATATATATATAGAGATATATATATAGAGATATAGTAGGATTATAGTATATATATAGATTAATGGCTGATAGAGATATTAATGTTTATAGATATTAATATATTGAATGTAGACTATATATCTATATACTATATATAGATAACTAGATATTATGAGATGTAGCTATTCTTAATATTGTATATATTTACTATAATAGATTAGAGATATTATTATATATCATATATATATACTATATATATATATAATATAATATATATATGATATAAAATATATATGTATATATATTGTATGATATATCAGTATGTGATATATGTATGTACGAATATAGAATAGGATATATATATATATGTATATATATATATATATTAGATATAGTGAATAGAAGATAGATAGATAGCTAGATAGAGAGATAGTAGAGATAGATAGATAGATAGATAGGATATAGATATAGTATAGAGATATAGATATAGAGTAGAGATAGATATTAGAGATATATAGAACAGATATAGATAATAGAGGAGAGATATAGTATAGAGATAGAGTGTTATATATATATATACAGTATATAGATAGTATAATACCGTATATATATATAATCGACATGATATATAGATAACCAGATAGAGATAGAGATGATAAGAGGTAGATGATAGAGATAGTGAGAATAGATATATGTAGATATAGATAACAGTAGAGATAGATCTATATATGTATATAGACATGATATGATATATATATATACTATAGATTCATATATTATAAAAACATTATATATATATGATAGAGGGATAGAATATATAGATATAGATGATTGATAGATATGAGGATAGATAGAGACATGAGATATATATCGTATAGATACAGCGAGAATATATATATAAGATTACAGAATGATTATATCAGATATCTGAGATAAGAGAGTATAATATATATATATATGAGATACAGTCGATATAGAGATATAACAGGAGATAGATATATACATTAGATAGAGATAGTATATAATATATATATCTAATATATAGTAGAGATATATCAGACATTTATATAGAGATATATCTATACATCGATATATATACGATACAATATATATACATATAGAGAGAAATAGATATATAGACATAGTAGTATATACATATCAGATATACACATATATATGATAGACAGATAGATATATATATACATAGATATAGATATATAGATATATATAGATACTAGAGTATAGATATAGAGATGTAGAGATACAGACATGACAGATAGAAAGACATGAGTATATGATAGACATAGAGATATAGACACGATATATTAGATAATATATATAGATATTGTTATAGAGAGAGAGATATATATATAAATCTTATAGATGATAATGATATATATATACAGTCTATTTGATAGATAAGATATAGATGAGATGATGTGTAGAAGATATAAGATATAGGATAGGATATATAGAGAGACAGGAATTAGATAGAGAGAGATGAAGATATATGAGAGAGAATATAGAATAGTATCATTTAGACATAGAGAGATGTATAGAGATGATATAGAGTAGAGCTGAGATGAGATATGATAGGAGTATAGAACATATACAATAAGGATATATATAAGATAGATAAGAGAGAGGAGATAGATAGTAGAGATATAGAGGTAGATATAGATTATGATAATACATGTATAACAATAGAAAATTAAGATCTATATAGATGAGAGATATAGAGATGAGAGTATAGACAGTATACAAATAGATGAGATAGTAGATAGTTACTGAGAGATAGAGTTGATATATATAGAGAGTAGAGATAGATAGTATAGAAGAGGAGACATACATGATACAATATATATAGATAGATATAATTATATAGTATATATAGATATATAGAGAGATATATAGACAGATATATAGAGAGATATAGAATAGAGATAGGTATATAAGATGAATATATAGATACATGAGACAATTATAATCTGATAGATATATATTATATAGATAGAGCGAGATATATATATATATATATCTACATACTAGAAGAGAGAGATATATATAGTAATAATAGAGAGATAGATTTGATATATATAATTATAGAGAGATCGATATATATATATATATATAGATATACACATTAGACCAATGAGATATATCTATAGCATATAGATATATGAGATTATATGATATATATTATATGAGAGGATAGAGTATATAGAATACATGTCATTCTAGGATAGATAGAGATATATATGAGATAGATAGATCTTTATGAGAGAGTACAGTATAGTCTACTCTATCTATTTCGATCGAGGCTACTATCTAGCTATCTATCTATTCGATTATATATAGAAGAGTATAAATATATAATAATAAGAGAATAATGGATTATAGATATAAAATAGAGTATAGAGATAGATATAGAGATATAGGTAAGAATATATAGAGATAGAGATCTATAAAGATGGACATAGTTATAAAAGTTATATAGACA
>NC_051401.1:16682312-16694812 GCF_015228065.2 Penaeus monodon
TACATTGGGGAATTATTCGACTAGCTGAGTTGCCCTTGGCTTTTAGGTGTAATTTAACACACACAGGCCTTAGCAGTAGCACAAATAGGAAAGGAAGGATGTCAAAAGAGCTGTAGGTGGTGAAAACTAGCAGAATCAAATATGATAAAATCCAGCACAGTGCAATGTTTAAAAGCAACAACGTATGGACCTACAGATCACGCTTGATTTTGCAAATTATGAAAATGTTAAACTGAATATGCAACTTTTTTTCTTAGTTTTCATAGGCTTTTAATATCCGTTAATACAATGTGTGATAATTGAATGTTTTAACAAGTCATATTCTTTATGATTAACTGATTATTTTTTACGCCAATAAATATCAATACCTTGATTTTAAGTTTTTGTTATTTTATCATCATATATTGATACCTTATCTTTCATTACTCTGAAAACGACAACGCGGTGCTTTGCGATGTACACGTTTTACGTCTTGCAACAAAATCAATCTCTCTCGCACGCACGCATACACACAAACACACACACACACACACTCTCTCTCTCTCTCTGTGGAGAATTTTTGAATAAGGGAAGTTTATGTACTACTGCAAATTTCACAATCCTCTCTCTTTAGGTTGCCTATAATAAATTATCTTTTATCTTAGTAACCAGCCATCGAAAGATCATCTCAAGAGATGTGTATGGGTTAAGCGCACACACTTGTCACCTCAACGGTTCAACCAAATTACAGCGAGATGTTTTACTCGGCCGATGCAAACACTGATTTCACCACTTGGATCGTGGAACCCCGCGACGTCTAAGAAAATAACCCGTTGCGCAATCCTGGGCGTGAATGCACACCAGTGACAAGAGCATACTTATACAGGCCTTTAATAAATATATTATTATCAATCAAATAAGTCTTATAATTAGGTAAGGCTGGTGTGAGAAACATACAGTATGGGATTACTAGTCTCAAATATACAAAGCACAGGAGCTGCAAGAAAAGTTCTTAAAGATAATAAAACAACTGTTTATGTACATATTTTCTCTTTAATTTGTAAATTCTTTATACAAATGACTAAGGGGAGATCGACAAGCAGCCTCTTATGTACATTGCAGACAATTAAAAAAAAGCCGAAGTTGTAAGGGACCTTTCATGAGAAAAAGGTAGGAAATAAGTTGGTGGAGAAGTATTTACATGGGTGAGAGGTGGGTATGGTGGGTATGGCAGTCGAAGGAAAGGTTAACTGATCGGAGGCAGTTGGTGCTGGGAGTTCATGGTGGTTAAAGACTGGAGCATTAAAGGTCACTGGAGCAAGTTATAATGACCTTACGGATGCTACTTTCAGGGAAAATATCAAGGATACAACATAGAAACGCATCCTACAGTTGGGACAAAGTTGTACATTGCAGAAAGGTTTAAGACTAAAAGAAGGATACTACAGATTTTGGGTATTTCAGTACATTGACCTGTTTAGACAATATAGTAGCAGGTTACTTAACAGAACAAGATGTATGTCAACACAGGTATTGATCTAAATATGTACAGGAATGATTACAGTCATAGGGACACAGAGATAAGCATTGAAATAAATTTTTAAAAGTGGACATAGAAAGAGAACACAAGAAAAAAAGATGAGGATATATTAGTAGATGCGTGAGCTGGCTGTGATCTGGAACACAAGGAAAACAATGACTGGCTATAAGAACAGAAAGATGGAAGAGGTTGGAGGAACAGGTGAAACAAAATGGGTTAATTTTAAAGAACATAGGATTTGGGAATGAAGGAATGGCTAGGATTATGCCTGAGAGACCAATCATACCGAGAAAGAAGGATGCAGTCCTGGTAATTCCTAGAGACAAATACACTTACGGTGAGTGTGTGGAATGACAGTCTGGCAGACGGGTGTCACTACAATTGTAACAATGAAGATCGATCTCAAGACAAGTGATTACTGACATGATGATAATGCTGGGGGAAATCTGGAGGGGAGCTGTTTACAGAATAAGTGATCTGAGCTAATGACGAGATATAAGAAAGATCTTAACATTTACAGAGGCTGCCCTAAGGTCTGGTTACAGTGTGACATGATCCATTTTTTACATGAAGGGAGAGGGAGGGATGATGAAATGATATGACAGTGATTAAAATGACATGATGTGGAAAAAAGATGATGGGCTGGGTTGATGGAAAGGCAAATTGGGTGACGCAATCTCGACATCAGCATGTCAGGAATGGAGAGGAAGAATAAATGTTATGACAATGATGATGTACATATGAATGAGAATGGCTGATTAAAAAGGCAAAATGAAAAATATATATAGAAAACCTATATTTAGACCATTATGAAAGTGGTATAATCAGTCCTAAGTGACACATCAGGTTATAAAACTTTTTTTTTTTAAATGCCAGTGGGATACAAAGATTAATAAGCAAGATCCAAGAACACAATCTACTGAAGAACAAGTCCCCAAAGTTTCCAGTTCTTTCAATTAGTGTTGAGGCAGAAGATGCCTATCATTACCATAAACCTTGAAATGAATGTGAAGCAGCTGATATTCATAATAAAAAAAATTATAAGAATGTATTTATAAATAGGTGCTTAAATATAGATATAAAGGAAAAAAAATAATACCTTTTTCCTGAAGAAATATGGCACATACTCTTGCAAGATAAATTTTTTTCCCAGTAGTAATAAAAGGTGGAAGTTCTCGGAGTATGCAAGTTCCTTACAAAAATATCAAAATAGCATAAGTTTTACAACGCAATTTTGAAACTGAATTTACAATATGCATTTGTCTACTTGTGCCACTTCTTTGGTTACTACTGATTTTTCCAATCAATACAAAGTGCTCGGCTCTTCTTTTTTTACTCAATATGTAAACAGTATAAGTAAAATAAATACTCACCACATAGCTGCAGTGAAAGTGCAAATGATTCTAAAGTGAAAAGTTGGTTGTGAATAACTATCAAAAATTATATCTGTAGTGGAATAAGCCAACAATATGTTTCATTATAAAAGGGGACATCTCATATGACACTGGGCTGCTTCGGGAGGAGTCATCATGAGGAAAAATTAACATCACACCAAAACCTATATCAAGAATAAGAATCATAAAAGAAAATAATCATACAAACTGTAGAAAGATTCTTTTATTTTCAATAAATTAAAATAAAATTCTGAAAGCATGGGATGTTGTGGTGTGTGTGTGTGTGTGTGTGTGTGTGTGTGTGTGTGTGTGTGTGTGTGTGTGTGTGTGTGTGTGTTTGTGTGTGTGTGTGTGTGGGGGGGGGGGTAAAGCCTTGTAGAAACAGGTAGTACAAATTGCTACATTATGAGGGATTCTAAGGTCCAAGACACTTCCTGATTGGTGTTGGGTGGGGGAGGGGGGAAGGGGTATATGGATGGGTTGGGCATTAGCTTCGTGCTACTTTTGGAAATTTCGGGGAATTCCTGCTAACCTAGAATGAACCCATCTGGCATTATAAAACACCTAGGAGCAAGAACAAGGGTTCTGCTCTTCCAAAAATTGGTAATTATTTGCTCATCAAAATGAAAATAAAAGTTTACAATCCTAACACTTTCTTTATATATAGCAGTGAAGTTGTCCAGTTGGAAATAGAAATAAAGACAATGGAGAGAAAAAAAAAAATAATAATAATAATAAAAAAGTCTCGGCCAGTTTTGCCTACAGATTATGAAAAATGTCTGATCTTTTCTATTACACTATTTCCTTAATAAAATCATTAATTCCTGCTATAGCAATGTTACCAAATCCATTCCAATCATCAGACAAGCCAAAACTATTCCCACTGGGCATGCTCATGCATTACAACCCAGTTTACCCTATTACTTTTAGCTGTCAGTTATCCTTGCCGATAACAAAGCAAAACTTTCATATTCTGCTCATTCTTAACCCACACCCTTTACTCTGATATATATCTATTTATCTATATATCTATATATCTATATATCTATATTATCTATATTATAATATATAGATAAAATATATAAGTATATATAATATATATTTTATATATATATATATATATATAAATATATAATAATGATATAATATATATAAATATATATAAATATAATATAATATATATATATATAATATATATAATATATATATATATAAATATATATAATATATAATATATATATATAAATATATATTATATGAATATATATATAATATAAATAGTATATATAATAATATATATATATATAATATATATAATTATATAATATATATATATAATATATATATATATATATATATATAATATATATATATATAATATAATAATATATATATATATATATATGATATAATATATAATAATATATTATATATATAAAATATATATATAAAATATATATATATATATATAATATATATATATAATATAAGATATATATATATTATATATAAATATAAATATAATATATAATATATATATATATATATATATATATATATATATATATATTTATATATATTTATATATATAATTTAGCCCATAATCATCAGCCTCCAAACACAGCCCATGCTTGTCTTTTAAAAGGTCAATCACTCTGTTTTCATTTGCAATGGTGATGGTCTTCAATAAAAATAAATCACACTCAATACAAAGTTCATCACAAGGTCCATCTGAACATTTTCTGCTGGCAAAAGTAAATTCTGTACTTTCCCAGGGAAATCTATAATAAAATTTTACATTCTTGACATTACACACCTGCTAAACAAACAGAATTGACACATGTAAAATACAATTAAACATTGTTAAGATCCCAGAACTAACATTTAAGTGCACATCTTGTGTCCACTCAAGCAAACACCAAGAGCCCTTATAGATCTTATCTTCACAAAGATTACTCCAAGTAAAAAAGTCACACAAATTTATATAAAGCCATCAATTCTGCATTTAACTTTGATGGATGCATTTCACTGAACTACGAACTTGCTTGGTAATTTCATTCAATGAGATTATTCTTAGAAAATTTCTACTATCAAAGCATTTAAGTGGTACGTATAAATAATGTTACAAAGTAACCAAAATAATGTTCCTTTGGTACATTTTGACTGCGTATGAAATATATCCAGAATATCTATTTTTTTTCTTAGTAAAAAGAAATATCAGTTCAAATTATAAATGGACAACTCAATTCAAATAATAGAATTTACATTAATAAAATCTAACTTTCCAACTACAATCAATAAGTACAATCAACAAATCATAAAACTGTGATCATAAATATTTCATGAGATTAAAGGGAGAGTTGAAGACTAAGTATAAAAAGTACTAATATGCTATACTCAAAATAGAACAGGATTTCAGTACAAATCTTTCCTTTTGAAGTAATTCATCAGCCTCAACACTGTGATGGTCAAGCAATATATAAACACAGTTGGCACAGTGCCAAAGATGTCAAAAACATGCACTAAAAGATGGATATAATTAAACATACCCTTATCAACTACTGGTCACAGCTCATTCCTTTTCAACATTAGCACTCAATGCTATGGTAATATTTATGTCACTCAACTCTCAAACCTATCTAATCCAAATATTTATGACTTAAAAGGAGCAATGTATTCATTTGGTTCTTTTGTTTATGATTGTCTTTCCACAAGAACTTCAATTAGAGCTCCAATTTCTTTAATCACTACTGATTTAAGACAACTGTATAAAGAAAAGAACAGAAGAGCATGTGCATACCCCTTGAATGTTAATGTAGCTTGAAGTTCTGACAAGTTAGTTAGTTTCTAAAGTAATTATGCTCAAAGATAATTTTTTCTTCTAAAATCAATAAACATTAACAATATTAAAATTTATAAAACAATAAAATCATGGGGGAAAACATTTGTAAAATCATTCAATTATCAATATAAAAACAATTACATTATTGGTTAATTGTAATCGAAACTCCAAACTTGCGCAAAAAATCGCAATCAAGATCACCATCACTATAATCAATCACTGCTAATCCAGTCTTGTGAACAATAGCTTCTATCATTGAGCTGCACTGAAAAAAATTCTTGTATTCAAGTCTTCATGTCCATCCTTCTCAAGACACTGTTCAAAGGTGGTGGCCAAGTACCAGTACCAGCTAATATCCTGGGAAGACGAAAAAGATGGGAGAGAAAGAATTGTCTTTACTTGACAAAAACTCTCCTCACTCTCCTGATGGGGTTACTTAGGTTGCAATCTGCAATGGCCATTTCAATATGCACAATTTTAGTTCTCACTAGACATATGCACTTTCATCTATTAAAACCCATGATTGTCAATGAATTGAAATCTAATAATCACAATCTTTACATTTATGTGTGAACATTATAAGCCTAATGAAAATTGAGATGAAAATTAAGGTTCCTGTGAAACAGATTTCCATTATAATTACTAATTCTTCTTTCAAACTGTAGTCATCTACTTTGGAATATGATTGTAGCAGAGAATGAAAATGTGTATGGCTATATTTAATACCAGGATGGGAGGTGTATAAATACATGAAATATACACAGAACAGGAATGTTGGAGGCAGGTGGAACAGCGTGTGTGGGTCCTGGTTTGCGGGGCTGTTGGTCTACTGTGAGCCTTCCGAGTTTCTAAGGGCTGTGGAGGCATGCCAACTCCTACCCAGGGCTTGTGGTTGATGAGTTACAGGGCTGGTGTAAGTGGTGGTGAGGCGCCTGACAAGACTGTTCTTTAAGTGTTCTGTGGGGGAATATTTGACGATGCCATCTTTGGCTCACTTTTTTCTTTCACTAAGAAACAGGAAATAAATTCTCCTCAATTTATGTTCTATAAGAGCACAATTTTCTCATTTCAAAACAATGAATGCTCTTAAATGCCCATCTTCTAAAAAGTCAAACTTAAACAATTTTGAGTCTTAAGGGCAACAAACAAGCTACTGGCATTACCACAGCCACAGCAATTGTCCATGAATGCCCCAGCTGCACTACACTAAGCTTTTTATAATGTCTTATTTCAAGTCATGGCTCCTAAAAGAAACATTTGTGACTAGCATAGGTGCACACTTGGCAAGAATTGCCCAGTTCTCTTGTGAAGAGGTCAGTACCTTGGTCAGTTAAAATTTTCTTGTTAATATTTCTTTTTCCAGGTTGCTCTGACCTCCTTTTTATCTCATCTGGACAGTTCAGCTTGGCACAATGTCACACGTCACCACCTTCACACTTATCAATGTTCTTCAGTTTAATTATGTCCTGCTGCTGCTCTAACGTTTTGGTCAGACAAGTTCACACATACATACAGACAAACATGAAAAACACACTCAAATTCTTAGGCATCTGCAACAGGCTGTTAGTACTTCACACACTGATTTCATAATTCATATCATATGCCGATCGTCGGTCAAGATCTTGTGGTGTTGTCAGACGGTGGTCTGGCTTGGGAGTGTGTGTTGGGCTGAGCGTACCCCCATGAGACCTCTGGCTATGTATCACTGCATGGTGACCTTCATGTGGAGGTCCATGAGGACCTTGATGATGGGGAGGACCTCGTGATGACATCTCTATACTATCCATCATATCTAAGGACCTCACAAAAGAAACTGGTCTCTTCTGACCAGGACTTGGCCGACCACTTTCTGTTGGTGTAGGAGGAGTAACAAGGCCTCCTGCATAATTCTTTCGTCTGATCTGCGGTGACTGTGGCCCAACATAACTTGGTCCTGAGTTGCGTCGCCCAACCATCTGTTGCTGGGTGGATATCCCTGGTGGCCTTGGTGGCTCATGTGCTGATTGTATGATGGCTGATGAGTTGAGGGGTAATGGCCACCATGTGGACCTGCCATTTGACTATGGTGTATTGGTGGATAGTAATGAGGTGCAGGACATGTTTGAGTTGGACTTGTTGGGTTTGATCTATACTCTTGAGAGCACAAGTCTGGTAGACAACATTTGGGTTACTGGGTCCACCTTGACAATACTGAGGAGGTGACTGATCCCTCCAAGTGTACTGACCATGTTGTGGTGAACCAGCTAATTCTTGAATGTTATCAAACATTGTAGTGGTACGAGGATACTGTCCACCTGCTTCTGGTGGCTGCCGTATTAGTTGTGAACTATGAGGTGGTTCATATGAGTACTGTGGGTAGTATTGTGGTGGAACTCTGCCTCCTTCATTGCCAATCCCAATGAAATCAGGACGTCGAGGTTGTGTAGGAGTACTGGGATTCGATCGACGGAGAGGAGATGACATTGCCAGAGGTGTTGGAACCCCTCCTAACTGTTTCATGCGATGATGTAATGTTGGAGAACCTGGAACACCCTGGTAGACCTGCTGGCCACTAGGACTAGATGGTCCTGTGCGTGGACCCCCAGGGACTGGTGGAGATGTCTGCATTGGGCGGTCTGGAGATAGAGGGTCTGGAGTCGTGGATCGTGACCGCCCGTCCAAGCCTCTGTTAAATAAAACAGGATCATTTACATACCAACTCAAAATGTAAGGCTACACGCAAGGTAATTTCAATGAACCTCAGATAACAAACCATACTTTATTCTACAAACCGCCCTGACCAGCAGACACAAAATCTCAAACTGCATTGTTTGTGCATACCACTGTGTATATCTGTGTGGATGTGCATGTATCTGCAGGCTTATGGGAGCATGCATGTCTATGGTGTGTGTGTGTGTGTGTGTGTGTGTGTTTGTGTGTGTGTGTGTGTGTGTGTGTATGGTGTGTATGTTATGTGTGTATGGTTTGTGTGGTAGTGTGTGTGGTGTGTTGTGTGTTGTGTGTTGTTGTGTGTGTGTTGTGTGTTGTATGGTATGTATGTTGTGTGTGTAGTGTGTGTGTGTAGTGTGTGTATGGTGTGTGTGGTAGGTGTGTGTGTGTGTGTAGGTGTGCGTGTGTGTGTGTGTGTGGTGGTGTGTGGTGTGTGTGTGTGGTGTGTGGTGTGTGTGTGTGGTGTGTGTGTGTGTGTGTAGTGTGTGTGTGTGTAGGTGTGTGTGTGTGGTGTGTTAGGTGTTGGGTGTGTGTGGTGTGTGTGTGTTGTGTGTGGTATGGTGTGTGGTGTGTAGGTGTGTTGTGTGTGGTGTGTGTAGGGTGTGTGTGTTGAGGTGTGTTGTGTGTGTGGTGTGGTGTGTGGTGTGTGTGGTGTGTGTGGTGTGTGTGTGTAGTGTGTGGTGTGTGTGGTGTGGTGTGTGGTGTGTGTGTGTGTGGTGTGTGTGTGTGTGTGTGTGTGTGTGTGTGTGTGGTTGTGTGTGTGGTGTGTGTGGTGTGTAGGTGTGTGTTGTGTGTGTGTGTGTGTGGTGTGTGTGTGGTGTGTGTGTGTGGTGGTGGTGTGTGTGTGTGTGTGTGTGTGTGTGTAGTGTGGGTGTGTGTGTGTGTGGTGTTTGGGTGTGGGTGTTGTGAGTAGGTGTGTGGTGTGTGGTAGTGTGTGTGTGTGTGTGTGTGTGTGTGGTGTGTGTTGTGGTAGTGTGTGTGTAGGTGTGTAGTGTGTTGTTGTGTGTGTAGGTGTGTGTAGGTGTGAGTAGTGTGTGGTAGGTGGTGTGTGTGTGGTGTGTAGTGTGTGTAGTTGTGTGTGTGTGTTGTGTGTGTGTGTGGTTGTGTGTGGTGTGTGTGTAGTGTGTGTGTGTGTGTGTTGTGTGTGTGTGGTGTGTGTGGTTGTGTGTGTGTGTGTGTGTCGTGTGTGTGTTGTGTGTGTGTGAGTGTACGTGTGTGTGTGTGTGTGTGTGTTTGTGTGTGCGCACACGCATGCATATCTGTGTGTGCCTAGATTACATCTGCATAGCAATGAAACTTGGCTTGAGATATTATGAAGAAATACTTGCAAACCTTCAGAATGGGTACCTTCTGAGTATCAGCAGTCTAAGAAGCCTCCATGCAAAGCAATAGACCTTTAATATATTCTGGAACACTCATGCTATAGCTACAATGCAATTCAAAGCAGTTAACTCACTGAGAATGCTTCAAATTTACATTCCAATATGCTAATTTCAATGAGGTTATTAGCCCCAGAATATTATAACCCGCCACTGTAAGTCAGGTATTAATTTTCCTAATTCTAAAAATTTGTTCAGCTTTCGAAGTTAACGTAAATCCAACGGGCATGGCATATACGTATATGCCATGCTCACTGTAAGTTTACTTTAATAATTGTTTTCACACATAGATGGCTACACTTGTACAAAGTCACGAATGAGTGAATTACGAGTAATGCCTGTCTCGCCTGTTGACCCTTTTCCTTGATTTTTGAAAATATTTTATGTGATCTTATGATGATGATGATGATAAAAAATCCTGCAAATTCAAGGAAAGGTGAAATCAGGTCACATCACAAGGTCTAATAATTGACTCCTTTGTGGCTAAGCTCTAGCAGAGCCATCTATGTGCAGAGAAATTTCACCAAAAAAATTTAAATGAGCGCAGCATTTTCCCCACAGCCTTGAGTTAAGTTTCCAAAAAGAAAAAGCTTTTGTTCATAAAAATCTCAAACTAATGTACTAAAAAGAAAAAAACATTTGTAAGCACATTTAATATCACTATTCAACTTTTAAAAATTTGGACTATTTTTAGATAGTTTTTATTCTCCTTTATGTAAAACTATTCTAAACTTGTAAAAATTACAAATCAACAAATGAATAGAATTAGATCTTTATTTAATTTAATTCTTTAGAACTTCATGATCCTTTTCACGAAGCTCAATACCTTCCTCCTCAGAAGTTGAACCAACCTACTAAGCAAAATTTCAGGCAGTTCTTACCGTGGCCTTGAGGAGTTTGGTGATCGCGGGGGCCTTGTGACCTGCTGATTAGCATTTGCCTTACGAGGGGAGTCCACGTACGCGTGGTGGTGGTGGTGGTGATGGTACGACGGGTGGTGATGTGTGGGCGGTGCATCTGGCTGGAAGAAGTTAGTCTTCGAGGGATGCCTGGGCAAGGGTGGTGTGGGTTCGCAATCCTGACTCTGACTCATTCCAGGAGGGGGCTGGCTGTTGTCATCACACTCTCCTGCCCCACCCGTGCTCACTGTGACCGAAGATGATGCTCCGGCCCCTCCCCCCTCCACCAGCTACAGGCAGGGAGATAATACTCAGTTACAACTAAGCTGATACAACAATCATGTACAGGTGCAAAAATGGTATCAACAACTTCAATACATATCAAATATTTGCAAATCAAGGGCAGCAAAAATACAGTAAATTAAGAGATACATCAAGCAGCCAGACACAACCATTAGACAAAGCCTAATATGACTTTGTGAGAGTATCCTCTGGAAGCAAAGTTGGAGTAACGACACTGTACACTCAATAGTGCTGGGACAAAAGAGCAAAAGATGCAATATCTACTTTGTACAATGCCTCTAAAGCAGATAATGTTTACTATATTGCAATTATATTCTCAGGCTTGCAAGAAAAGCAGTGCTTCATAGAACTTCAGGTAAGAATAAGTATGAGTACTATATTTTCACAAATGCACATGTAGGTAAATATCATAATCCGAACCAAACCTTCCTACTTTTTTTTTCTATGAACATACTTTTCAGTTGTCAAAACAAAATACTGTATATTGGACCAATTGAGATGTACAAAATATGACCTTGGAAAAAAAAAAATTATATATATATATATATATATATATATATATATATATATATTATATATATATTTTATATATATATTATATATATATATTATATATATATATTATATATATATATTATATATATTATATTTATATATAAATAAAATATTATACATTATATATATATATATATATATAATATATATATATATATATATATATATATATATATATATATATATATATACATACTAATCATAATTTCAGAAATCATAACATGTGGTTATTAGTGACAATTGAAATAAGTGAATAATAAGCAAAAGTATTTAAAAAATCCCCATTTCAATAAAACAAATATGTACAGTATTGACAGCCACAGCCAAGGGGTAGAAGAGGAACAGAAACAGAAATAGAAAAATAGTGGGAACAAAGAATAGAATCAAGATTAGAAACAAGAATAAGACAAGACGCAGGGAAAGAAAAGAATGAGCAAGTGGATGAAAAGTGACCAAAAGGAACGGAGGAGGAGCTGGTCTTGTCTTCTATGTTTGTTCGTTGTGTGGAGTGTGGGAGGAGGAGCTGGAGGAAGACTGCTATCAATGTCTTTAATATGCTCAGTAAAAATTCAACATGATAATAACAAAAGCAATATTATTTTTATATAAGCAAATATATACATAAATATTAAATAAATAAATAAGTGACAACAAAATAATAGTAACAGTAATTATGCAAATAATAGTAAAAATAGTAATACCAAAACTAACAAAAGCAAAAACAATAACCATACTAATAACAGAAATAATAACGAAAACAATAATAAGGTAATGAAGGAGAAGGATGAGAAAAATAAGAGTTGGGTATAGAAAAAAAAATAAAGGTCACCAAGGGAAGGGAACTGCAAAGAGTGCAAGCAGTCCAAGCACAGAAAGTGCATACCACGTAACAGGATACAG
>NC_051401.1:16699812-16704812 GCF_015228065.2 Penaeus monodon
AATAATATATATATTATATATATTATATATATATATATATATTTTATATATATTAATGTGTGTGTGTATGTGAGTGTGAGTGTGAGTGTGAGTGGGGTTGTGGTGTGTGTGTGTGTTTTGGTGTGTGTGTGTGTGTGTGTGTTGGTGTGTGGGGTGTGTGTGTGTTGTGTGGGGTGTGTGTGTGTGTGTGTGGGTGGGGAGTGTGATGTGAGTGTGAGTGTGCGTGTGAGTGTGTGTGTGTGTGTGTGTGTGTGTGTGTGTGTGTGTGTGTGTGTGTGTGTGTGTGTGTGTGTGTGTGTGTGTGTGTGTGTGTGTGTGTGTGTGCATAATGCATATAAAAGTTACATTGATTTATGAATTTATCCATCTATCCCTCCCTTTACCTCTTTTCTACCTAGCAGTATAAATAGCTATATAGAGAGAGCATATACTTTTCACAACATTTGACTTTTCTTATAAGGCTCAAGACCAAAAAATTTTAAAAGTGTAAGGTCACTTGTTCCAGATTATATCCTTTGCTGAAGAATTATTATAAACCTGGTTTTAGACAGAACTCTTCTTGCTCTGACTGTCTATACAAATGCAAACAGTACAAACAAATATGAAGATTAACCAAGACCTTTATATAAAAAATATGTAGATGATGAAAATTTGGATGACGATGTCAATGATGATGACAGCTAGCAATGACAATATTTATGCAACTGTTGACTGATAACTGAAATACAATATTACCACCAATAATAACACAGAACTTCTGAAACTAGCAGTACAACTAATCATGGCAAAAATACTGCATATGGTATCAAGGTGAACCCTCCCGATAGCCAGAATCTGCAGAGGAATCTCCACCACTATAGTGGCACTCCTATACTTGTAAAAACTGTAAGCCTTCAGATAAAGAAAACTTTACTTAAATTCTGTCAATCACACTTGTTTATTGAGACAAAGATCAGGTTGAAAAGAGAGAAATCAATTTTATTAAAAACATCAACAATACTTATAACAAACAATATCGACCATACTAATAATATTGATACTGAGGGACAATGCAAACGAAATCTGAAAAATTAAAATCAATATGTTCATAACGACATTTTGTATTATTATGAAAAAGAGAGATTGCCTTTACTTATTCTATAACACGTAATGATTTTAAAAAAACATCATAAAACATAATCCTTGCCTACCATCAATAGTACCATTAATGTCATCAAATCCTTTTCTGTACTTGTAATTAAAACCTAGTGTCTGAATCCAAAGGTCTTAACCTGAGATCAAAAAAGTGCTTTTTTAGGGGCTTTCGAGACAAATGAAAGAGGTTTTTAAACTTTTTCATTTCTATAACCCCCCCCCAAAGCCCTGGAAAAAACATGACAAAAATAATAACTATCAATAGTATAATCACTGTAAATTAATTCAAAAGTTACTCAACCATATCATAATCATAATAAAAGTAATAATAATAGTAAATTGTAGTAGTAATAAAAAATAAAAAAAATAATAATATATAATAATAATAATAATATAATAATAATAACAATAATAATATAATAATAATAATAATAATAATAATAAATAATAATAATAATAATAATAATAAATAAAAATAGCAACAACTGACAATATTAATAATAGATTTCAACAGGTATAAACTTAAATTAAACCAAAAGTTACCCAAAATATCATCATAATCATAATAACAAAATAAATGTGATCTGGTAAAAGTCCTGTAAAACCATACAAAGTATCACACTAGCACTTTCTCTGTCATTTTTGTGTTTCTGCATGAATTTTCCACATGCAAATGGCCTGACCCTAATCACATAGAGTACCATTGCAGCGAAAGTAGAAAACAGATAAAACATGGCGCCATCAGATTGAGGTCCTGGTAATCACACGAGCATTCTCATACATATCACGTTATTTTAAAGAAATATAGTTATGTAAAGGAGATTACTATGTCATATACAGAAATACTCTAGAACATTAGCATTATTTTCACATGAACTTTTATTTCAATCTTTAAAACCCTTTTCCCGACAGGTAGTATTCATAGTGGCCCAGGCCTCGCTGCCGGGGGCTTATATCGTCGCCCTAGCATGCGCGACCGCTCATGCCAAATACCAGCATCCCATGCCGTTTCTTCGTAATACTACAAAGATATGTTGTATTTTGTTTTCATTATTTTTTCAAGTCTCTACTTGCCAAACATCCTGATAAATCGAGACTGAAAGGTATTTTCGTTATATAAACTCCATAGTTTATCATTATTCAGTCTATAGTCTGAATAAAATAAACAGTGTGTGGCATCATGGAGTTGAAATCGTCGGTTTGTTGCATTTTTTTTTCTTTTTTTTCTTTTTTTTTGCATATTAAAAATGAGAAAGTGTTAAAAACGACTTAATCACACTTTCAGCGGCAGAAAAATAATATTTTGCCGTGATTGTAACAAAAAATAACTCATGGCATGTCCATACATACACCATGGCATGTACAGACATGCCCCCGGCAGATAGTCCCGCCATCCCATGGCATGTACGTACATGCCACCCGTCGGGAATGGGTTAAAAAAAAAAACTAGTATTATAGATCCTCTGTAGCACAAGATCAAGATGGGTATAGTCAGCCCAAAAACGATTGCTACCATCTTCTTTTGGGAAGTGTTCCGCACATATGATGCATGCGGAAACCCAAAATTTTCATGGGGAAAACCCAAAATTGACAGATAAACTACAAGTGTGAAAGGCCTTTACTCAAATATAGAGATAACTGTTTTTGCAGAGGCTCAGCAAAACTTGGCAGCTATGTTTATCTCATTTGCAATTAGAATTCTCAGCACCATACTAAACCATGGACCCAGATTCATGCCCAATTAGCAATACAAGTGAAAATTTGAAGCAGGGGAAACATTTCCCTAACCGAGCTCTCTATGCCTTTGGCTGCAGTATAAAACAATTCTTAAGGAAATACAGTTAAATACAGACTTAAAGCCTACATTTGAGGGTCTGTATCTCTCAATGACTGCAGTCATGACTAAAGAAGTGTACCCACATTAATTAGATTAGCCTTAATGGCAAGTGGCATGAATACTTGCCCTCTGGCATTTGGGCACAGGTTTATCATTATGTGATTAAACATTACCATTTTGAGCATGTTAACTTGCTATGTGTTTTACTATCCCCTTCCTTTTTGTTCCAACACAAAACTGCTTATTGGCTTATTAAACATTGTGCTAATCCTATTGGCCACAATCAAATACAAAACCCGGTCAAAAAATGGTGTGATGTTTTTTCCCAAAATTTTTTTTTTTGCTGTGAAAGAGACGGGAAAGCTAACAAATCAGGGACTGTCTGGCAAGCTCTCTCCTGACACACTCACCTCATAACCATATTCCCCAAGTAGACCCTTCCCTCCCTTAGCTAATCATACAGTCAAGGTTCTTTCCTCTTTGCTATTGTGAAGTGCAACTACTATCACAAGAGCCAACAAAAAATACATAAACCCGGCTTCCAAGATTTTCATTATCAAAAACCATGTGTTTACATACTGTATGTTAAAGTTTATTTCAAATTATCACATTTTAGATGTGCATGCAAATAAGGCCTGTGGGACATTTATGACCATCCTGATGTCCACATTTTATTCCAAAGGGGTGAATTTTGACAACCCTGACTCAGAGGATGTCAAATAATAAATTGGTACTGTATGGCATATATTTTCCTGCTAAATCCCTCTATGACAGTATCAGAAAACTCTCAGTGTTACTGACTCCAATGATTCTGTCAAATTTTCCTGCCTTTTGGGCTGGGTGCCTAGCCTTACCCAGCGTGATGAGTCGGTTTGTTAGGACGACTATAGACGTGGCCCGGCAGATACAGGTTAACTAATCATTCTTTCTTTTCCCCATTGCTCGTCCCACATACTATAATATTACCATCACCTAGTCATTTGTATTGTTTCTGTCATTGAAGAAAACTCTTTCAGCTTTGACCTCTACTGGTCTATTATACTTGATATATGACAATAAAATATACATTTTCCAGTGTGTATGATCAAGCACTGAAATACCAAAGATAAATTTTGCCTTGGTGAAACATGAAAAAAAGGCATCATTTTTATTTGGGGAGTGACTGAGAAGCTGTAGGGTTTGCAGTTCAAAAAGGGGAAAAGTGCACATCTTCATTATAAATAAAATCATTCTATGCTAGTTCGGCAATAGTGTGCTGTGTCAAATACTTTTAGTTTCACTCAGTGTACAATACAAATTCAAATGGACCTGCTCCAACAAACCATCCCATTTTTTAAAATCTTAAAGAGGTTTGGACTGAATGGCCTAGACAAAGCTGCCAAGTTAATCTGACTTTCCATGCAACAGCATCTGATCTTGTTGCAGTCTCTACATTAGAAACACTATGTTGAACAGTAAATTCCCACTTTAATGTAATAACTAAAGAAATTCATCGGCAACAGAAAGGAAAAAAATGTAAGTAAAAACATTTTCTATCTGCTATGCCTATGCATACATATGCACCATAACAATAAACTCAAAATCATCTTACCTTAACCATCAATATGCTATGAATCTATCGTGTAAAATTTGCTGATGTGAAAATTATATAGGGAGTAACACTTTCTTGCACAGAATATAACATCACCTAATCACTCATGCCTCAGCTGAAGGACATATGAAAATCCTTAAAATTACAAAAAATAATAAAAAGGGGAGGCAGTCCATTCCTCAGCCCTTCACCTAACGCAATAATCATACATACACTTGCCTTTACATTCCAATGGCAAACCTTTCTTTCCCTGCACCTGGATAAACAGTAAAAACCACCTACAGTTCATGCAGAAATGAGATATTAAATATACTTACTTGCTAATTTTCCTCCTTTCCCCTGCCAAGTAAATTGTGAGACTCAATCAATTAGGCAACAAAAGATCTATTATAGCTCCATGTGTGACAGTGCAAAAGCACATATTTTAAGAAAATGCCC
>NC_051401.1:16707312-16717312 GCF_015228065.2 Penaeus monodon
AATATTATTGCATGTTAAGCATTAGTAGTTTATTGGAAAACCAAAACTCTTTTACAGCTAACACTTTCCATTTCAAATTATACACTGTGTAATACACTGAGAGACATAACATTGGTTTACAACAGTCAGAAATGAAAATCCACAGCCCATGAGAAGGATTTGTGAAAGGAACAGTAAGAGTTATAGGGTTGGTAATAGCCAGGTAGGGAGCGCAGTGTGAAACTCACCTGTGCAACAGCCATACTGGCCTGGATGGAGCACTGGGGTGGAGCACTAACGAGGGAAGGAAGGCTATACGGTGGTTTGCAGCCACCTGCTGCGGGGATCATGGGGAGGCACAGCCACCATCTGCAACATCAGGCAAACAACCGAGCCTTTACACCACTGACTATCTCTATGTCATCATTCCCCCTGGCCAGTTGGGTCCTCATTTTATTTTGAAATTACAGATTTTTTATGTTGTATTGAGATGGAACTACTTTCAAACTTTTGGATACTGTGATTAAGTTACTCTTTGAAAGAGATATTTCATCTTCAGTTCTAACAATATTCCATTAAAAGCATAATACACATCATCAATGACATAAGTCCTAAATTATACTGCTGAGAAAGAGGACATTTAACTGACTTATTCAGAGATGAAAGTGGTACTTATTCATCATGGTCCCAGCCAATTCCCATTTACTGAAGCGCTCCCACATTACCTCTACCTTACATTGTTCACCAAATATAAGCTTAGTATCAAGGAGAATGTTACCTTGGCTACTTTTTTCAGGTGAAGCTAGACCAATTACCATAAGGCTGTAAAAATTCACCTAATTCTGCTTTTCTTTCTAAGAAAAAATTACCAATCTATGATCTCAATTAACAGTATATCCGTATGCTTATATCCAACTACCCCAGAAATTGAAATCGCTAGCAGGGCAAGAAAGTCTGAGGCACCTTACATAACATTTTTTCCAAAAATGTCCCTGTGTACCTCCACATGAAATAAGCTATACTAATCAGGAACCTGCACAGTCTCCAAATGTATTTACTCTATATAAGAGTCTCCAATCTAGGAAGTACCATATGAGGCCTGGCCCATGGGGAGTTAGGATGGGGCTGGTGTAACCAAAGAAATAGAGTGGCAACAATAGGGGCAAGAGATCCAGGCAAGGGGAGGGATGGTAAGGAGAGTCAGTGGGGTTAAGACAATTTACTCATGCATTTAGCAGTGCACCAAATTACTAGCAACTACAGCTTCTTTACTGTACATGCAGGGATTGGACGCACCATGCGACCCATCATGCACATTAGACATATCATGCACAGTACTTACGTTATCCTGAGCAATCAAGCCTGCCGTGTCCTGTGGGACAAAAACCGGTTTTATGGTCATGCAAACCTACCCAAAGCCTGACCATAATCTACCTCAGCCCTGAATGTTACAAATAATATTTTTTTTAAAAGGTGTCAGTGATTTATCGATGTCTATAAGATCTATTAACAGTAAACTTAATATTCTTTAATAAAACATACCCTATAGTCCTTGACAACAAGGAATGTTTGAATTGGCATTTATTTCCAGTTGGATATGTAAACAACACTTACAACTGGAGATTTCAAAATTTTCATGAAAGCAAGGTTTCAGCTCAAATGCTATTCCAACCTAAAAGAGACAGTGCTATATTTGATCATAGTTCTTTATCACTTCAATCCTATACCTCAACCTCTGCAGCCAGTTCTCCTGAGTTGTCAAGTAATGGTAAACCTAATTGAAAGATTGTCTCTTGGGGATGTCATTGTGTGCTCCAAAAACTGAAAAGCTCTTTTGCAACACATATGAAGAGACTTTTGCTCCTTCTGAGAAAATCCGACAACCAATGGTCCCACTCCATGCTCTTACCCACCTTTCCAAAGTTGTATTAGTTATTTGTTACAAAGAAACTCATATATAATTAGTTACACATTAGCATAAAACAATGCCATATTTGAGCACATCACTTGAATATTAACCATACTCACAGCTCATAACATTAAAGTTTGAGTCCCTCCACGTTTAAATCAAAGTGATGTCTATGCGTATGTATCAGTGTGAGTGAGTGGGAGTCAGTGAAAGAGATAGACTGAGTAGAGGTTTTGTGTGTGTGTGTGTGTGTGTGTGTGTGTGTGTGTGTGTGTGTGTGTGTGTGTGTGTGTGTGTGTGTGTGTGTGTGTGTGTGTAGAGAGAGAGAGAGGAGAGAGAGAGAGAGAGAGAGAGAGAGAGAGAGAGAGAGAGAGAGAGAGAGAGAGAGAGAGAGAGTGAGTGATGAGTGAGAGTGGGTGTGTGTGTGTGTGTGTGTGTGTGTGTGTGTGTGTTGTGTGTGTGTGTGTGTGTGTGTGTGTGTGTGGGTGTGTGGTGTGTGTGTGTGTGTGTGTGTGTGTGTGTGTGTGTGGTGTGTGTGTGGTGGTGAGTGAGTGAGTGAGTGAGTGAGTGAGTGAGTGAGTGAGTGAGTGAGTGAGTGGTGTGTGTGAGTGAGTGAAAGAGAGAATATGTAAGTATATATACAGCATTTGTGTATGCAGAAGTGAGAATATGTAAAAGTATTTATGTTCAGTCAATAATCATGTTTATTTGCCTCTTATTAAGGTTTACTAAATCTTTAATAAAAAATGAAGCAAAATACAGTCTAAAATCTTCCATAATTAAAACATTTAATTTATTTCAATGCATTACAACCCAATGAAATGTACAACTTAATATTGGGCAGTTTAGTTAATCTTTTCTGGAGGTCTGTATAACGTACACTTTCATTTACTATTTTGTTTCTTTATTAATAGTCACTTAGTATTTCATTTTTGATAACACACAATGTTTACATTTTTTAATATATGTATATGATATCCATTTATTTTTAAAATATCATACATCTGAAAAAAAACATGATCCTTAGTAAACTTACAGAACACACCTGAAAGAAAACATTTGTTTATTGTACCAATGCCAAACAAATATTTATACAAATGGTACAATATCAAATTCACCATAAAAAAGTTATATTATTCTTACAACTCTTTGAAATGCTAAAATCATCTAAAGGCACACAAAAATTCCACCACCAGCAAGTAAAACAACCCTAATTTCTATAGCAACTTTGTACATAACAATTCACATTTCTCTCAAATAACTGATATGCTCATACATCTCCCTTGTGATCTTACAAGGCAATCTGAAACACTGTACTATAAAGCATGGTCCTGTATCCAAATGTGACAAATGCAATTTCATCTTAATTAAACAAGTACCAAAATTGATCAGCAGGTTCACACATACATTCCCACGCACAATTGCAAAAAAAATACCCAAACACCTATACAAGGTATATGCATACACATCTACATGAATAGCAAACACAGAAGTATCTGACTTACAATTCGTACATCCGCATATCTACTCATATTAATTTTTTGTGCATAGAAATACACATACAAGTACAACACCATCAGCAATATTGAGACAAAAATCAAACTATAATCTTGACAAGGCCATTGCAAGAAAGACTGTAGCTCACTTAGCTTTATAACACTCTACTACATATTTCATTTCCTTCATTCTCTCATTCTCTCTCACTTGCACACACAATCACTAACTGAAACAGTCTCTCATTCTCACTGATGGCCACTCTCATTCTCATTTTCTCTCTTCACCCCCCCCCCCTCCACAAACCCACATATATCTGCATTCTCTCTTTAAATAGTAATTCAAAAGGAGTGCACAATCAGACTCCACAAATTTATCATATTTTCTAGAATAACTAATGGCTAGTGCTCCATGATATTTGCATTATTTTTTTGGTGAAGTTAACTAATAAGTGACTAAAAAGTTTATAAATAACTATGTGCAATGAAACAGTGTTTTCATTTTGCCATGTATCACAAAGAAATCATCTACTGTGCTCTGTAGAAAGATGGTTACCATTAAGTTCATAAATAAAACAATTTTTTTTTTTTTCTTAATGATTTAAGCAATGCACTGTATTTTTGTTCTTATAAATGAATACTCACTTGACTGTAGGCTGTAGAATTAGGTGCCTGAACACCATTGTCCATATATACTCGTACTTGACTTTGACTTGTTATTGTTGACACTGGTGCTGGAGGACTCAAAGATGGTGTGAACCTATATCTCCCTATATATTTTGCTGGTCGTTTGATACTGCAATAAACAAGTTTTATATCATCATTCCCATAAAAACTTAACTTGGATAAAAATTAAAACAAAAACAAAAGACAGACATATAAAATTAATGCTACAAGAGTATGTGATCTTTGCTTTCAAGCATATGAACAAAATCCTGCGAATTTACCTTGGATACTGGGGGCCACACAATATATAGCAACAGTTTCGACAGCACCCCCGCGAAAAAGGGTTGTAGCCCCCTCTGAACTTGCCCGTGACTTGCTCATTGGTTGTCCTACCACGACTAACCAACACCATGTGGAAGCCCGTCAGGCCAAGAATGGGTATGAACAGTACTGCTATTACTCCCATTACCACCATGCTGTAAGAATATAATGAGTGTTATTGTAGGGCACCATAACAGAATTTCCTTCACATGCATTAGTGATAAAAAAAAAAAAAAAAAAAAAAAAAAAAAAAAGTCATCATCTTGTTATGCAGAATTTTCACATCAAAGAAAAGAAATTTTAATTCCCTATAATAAAAAAATATATATATAATCAGAAACATTTTCATCTCTGATGAAAACCAATGGCACTGAAAAACAATTTTCTGAAATTAAGACTACCATTCCTTATGCTGCATTAAAAGACATTCCGTTATACACAGTGTATGATAAATGTTCATTACCTAATGTTACTTTAAGAACACAGGAAGAAAGATCAGTGAACTTAGCAAAGATTTCCTTTACAATATATAATCAACAAATGAAGAATCAGTCTTAAATGCACATTGATAAAATCACATAGCAGAGCAGAGTCAAATATTATAACACACATTGTATCAAATACAAATGTGCTGGCAAATACATTTTTCATTCCTACATACAAGAATGATCTTTTGCTCTAGGCTACTTTACAACTGCCAAAAAATGGCCCATCTAACCTTCTTCACTTGGCCCAAGCTGGAAAAAAAGATTGCAGAATGGAATAGCTTGGTGTACAGGGAACTTTTTAGGAGAAGTGAACTCAATACATACCTCATTACCTCCTAAAAATGTCTACAGTGCTTGTAAAGGTTGCCTTTCTGTATACTTTCTCTGATACTGGTTTTAAGTCTAATTTCTATCATGCATTCCACATTCTTTAGTGGAACTACTACCAAACTGTGGATTTTGCTTCACCAATTAGCAAATAACTTGGAGCATTTTGCATACTGTACCAAACAGCCAGTGTTTACTGATACAGTCAATGGTAATACAGTGCTAGTCTTCCAGGGTATTACATAAAATCTGGTTACACTGACCTGACAAACCAGGCTTCCCCAGGGTGATTAGTAAATCTGTGGAAGCAGTTTGTGACAAGTTCAGAAAAATATAGAACTCTTTATTAAGCCCTTCACTGTGATCAAGGTTCATATAAAAACACTACCTATACTGTTTTTTGCCTTTCACTGGCTTTTAAATTCATCTTTTTGGTTAAATTGACTGCTTGTATACATTCCAGACCTATTCAATTCTAGTCTTCCATACAAATTATTCATAAAAATAGATGACTCTGTTACAATCATGATGACATGGTGCAGCACAGCAAAAATCAATAAAGCCATCTTATGGGAAGACAAAATTATTAGATACTGGTCTCCATGGAAAAACATCATATATAAGACAATCTATTTCAAGTACACTAATAGCACAATTCAATGCCTCACGGCAAAAAATGTAAAACTTTTTTAACCAATATTTCATATGGGCTAAGCAATAACCCATTATAAATTATGCATGTGGCTGCATCAAGAACTTTCTCCATACTAAATGTCACACTACAGAAACTACCATTTCAATATATGATGGGGAAACTGACTGTAAGCAAAAGATATCACTTGAAATTCAGTTTAACTCACACTGTCGATGTGAAGATTCTAAAAGGTTTGATGCAATCTGAGGTCTTGGTAGAAAAGTTGCCAATAACTAAAGCATTGAATTCCTTCACTTATATGAAAAAAAATTCAGTGTTTACTAATAAAACTGAAAGACCATAATATGAATGTCTACTGTAGGTAAATTAGGAGGGGGAATGACTGGTATATGTGAACATGTGCCTTCCAGTTAACACTGGTCCATAACAAGTTGAACTGGTCTATAACAGTAAAAGTTACCGCTATGCTGTAAAGTGTGCATGCACAACAGAAAAGCATTGAATATTCATGCATATTTTGTTTTTCTCTTTAGTCTTAAGACAAAATTTGTTTAAGTCAATTAATTCTATATGATTAATCCATTGATGTCAGGAAAAAAAGTGGCTGCTAATGAATAAGTACATTTTGATTCATTATATATAGATCAATCATGACCTAGTTCTACAATGCCATATGATAACTTAAGCCACTATGACTTTACTCATCTATATACTTGAATTCAAATAATGAAAAGTGAACCAGCTTTCAGTAAGCTAGGCTATAAGTACACAAACTATTTCCTATGTCATCTTAAGATCTTTATCAACATTCCTGTCCTCCTTAAATCTGATTTCCGTGAAATAATCAGCACTATAGTTCAGAGCATCCCTTTTCTTCTAGCTCTTCTGCCACACCCCTTTCCAAGTTGATTTCTTTCTAATTCCTGTGCATGACAGCCTTGCTACATCACTGCATCACATCATGTCATAACTGTACTGGACTAAATCACAGACAGCAAAGCAACATGACATATGGGGAATTAGTCTTTCTTAAATAGTTGTGGCATCTCTAATTTGACATGAAAATTTGTTACATGTACCTAAAGTGAACAAAAACATTAGCTCTAAGATCCAGACAAAGTGACCATCATATAAAGGATAAGTCCGATATGCGAAGCTTAGCCTCACCCGGGCTATGCCTATGAGGGGAGACCGGCCTGTGTCGACTAATGCTGACTTACTCAAGTGTGTCAGCTGGTGCTGACTCGGATGAACCTAGTCCTTGCCCAGCCACAGCAGTAACCTCCAGGCAACAATTGCAACTTCTCGCGCCCAACCACCGACCCCTCAGATGAGAGGCCGACACATTACCACTGTACTAGCCCAGAGGCTACCATCATATTGTGAAAAAATTTGGCTTGAGGGGCAGGTGATGTAAACATGCCATCATTGGAAATCTGGCTGAGGGCCGGGGTGATGGGAACTTGCCATCATGACTAAGGTGACAGGAATAACTTGCCACAAGTGTACAATGCTCTTAGAGGGTGATTAGACTCATTTGGCATTTAGGAAGGGGCTTTTGCATTATTTCCATTGATAAACAAGTGTAGAATGTACAATCCATGGCTACAGGGAGGATTATTTCCATACTCAGGATTCAATTCTTGTCCACCATGACTGGCAGCGCAGGTTGTATTACAAGAGGCTAATTATTATTATTTTTTTTATTATTATTATTATTATTAAAAAAAAACAAAAAAAAAAAATTATTTTATTATTTTTGCACCGAGTTACAGACTACCTAGAGAGATGATATAGAATCTATGCAAGGGAAATAGTCTACTACCATCTGGATAAAGAAAAATCAAATGACAAATATAGATATTGGAATACTGGAAAAAGTGTAACTCATACAGAGAAAGAGAAAATAACATTGCATAGGGGAGGCACTGAGTCTTTTTACTGCAAATGTGTTCATGTGTACCCTGCCTATAAGCCACACACCAATCACAGTAGCTGCTTAACCCACTGGATCTGGTTGTTTCACAGAAAATCAGAAGGTAGGCCGGTGAGCTGGGTGCACATGAACACATATGCAGTGACAAGACTATGCCTTCCTTTTAAGCATAAGCGTTTTAAGATTTTTTGTGATATTCTAATGGCTATGTTTGTTATTTGAGTTGCTTTATCCAGATGGTAATAGACTGTTTTCCTTGCACAAACTCCATATCATCTCTCTAGATAATCCATAACTTAGCACAAGAATAATCATATCTTTCTTTTTTCATAATATTCTATTTTCTGTAATACAACCTGCATAGCGGGTCACAGTGGCCAGGATCTGAGCATGAAAATGGCATCCTTAACCCGTTATTCCCGGTTGTCAAAATCTCTGAGAGCAATTAAACTCAGGTGATATCTGGCAACGGCCAAACAGTGGGCGCGGGAGTCCGCTGCGTGAAGCCAAACATCCCGCTCCACACGATCTGGCCCGTCACCGCATGTACGAGCTTACCCCGCCGAAAGAGCGGTTTGCTATGACGTGTCAACACATGACCCAGCGGGAACCAGTTAATGGTACCAGTGCTCTTCCAGTCCTGGCTAACAGACACTACATTCCACATTCATTTATCAGTGGAAATAATGCAAAAGCCCCTTTCTATCTGCCAAATTAGTCTAATCATCCTCCAAGAGGGTTGTGCACAAATGGTGAGTTTATCCTGTCACCCTGGCCTTCAGCCAATATGCTCATGATGGCAAGTTCACATCACCCCATGACGACATGTTCACGTCACCCGCCACTCAAGCTAAAATATTTCATGACATGATGGTCACATCATCTGGATCGTTGGGTTAAGTTAACCTAATGACCATACTTTGGGCCAAGTGCAGGCAGAGAAGCACCTGGATCCAAAGGGTTATTTTTTTTCAAATATTTACAAAGAATAATCAGATGCCCATAGTGTTGGCTGAAATCTTAAAGAAGTCAGGCATCTACAGGCACTGATGCACACTGATAATCCTATGTATCTCATGGTTACTGGGTTAAATACAGTATCCATAAAAAAAATTTTTTATTTACCAACACCTATCCACATTTCAGCTGCTGGTTAACTCAGCCTATGGATGACATGGGGTTCATGTCATGGCTGACTTAGCTGTGGCTTCGTGTGAAGTATTATTCACATCATGGCCAACTTGGGCATGGCTCCAGAAGATGGGACATTCACATCAGGTTATAATGATGTGTACATTACATTTTATGCTGCCCTTTATAGGGAACCCTCTTCCCTTGACCACTGCCCTGGGGCACTGCCTGATATAGAAAAGGATGTGTAATGCTATGATTGGCTATTGTTTTCTATAAAGTGAAATTTTTAACACAAATTACTGGCCTGCTATGCATGGAAAATGTCACACACCATAACATGGCAGTTTCCTGTGCTGATGTGAACTGTAAGTAACCTTCAATCAAGTTTACAAGCTCAGTCTCCTTATGTCAACTACTCACATTGCCTTTTGGTGCTCTGCCAGTGCGGCTCTTGAAGTATGACACACAAAAGGGAAGTACTGAAGTGGTGGTGGCTGAATATATAATCGTATACAATCTTGTATTTCATAAAAATAAGACTTGCGAAAATGAGCAATTTTTCAAATTTCTTATCCTTCAATAAAACCACATTCAATCTTGTACACTGTGTAACATCCCTTATCTGCTGAAATGGACTCTAATGTACATAATCAGTTTACTACAGGTTCAATTGAGCAACTAAAATCCTTGTCATGCATCTTTTAACTCATTACTACACAGTTCATCTATACATGTGGCGATGTGCTAGAGCATGATGAGCTGGAAGTTCTGCTACATGTAGCGGACTCCCACACCCAGCTGCTGGACGTTGCCAGAAATCACCAGTCTATGATGCCAAGAGATTTCTAATACCCATCCCTTATTTCCCAGTTGTCAAAATCTCTGAGAGGAAATAAACTCTGGTGATATCTGGCAAAGGCCATACAGAGGGCGCGGGAGTCCGCTGCGTGAAGCCGATCGTCCTGCTCCATGCGCTCTGGCGCGTTGCGGCACAAACGAGCTTACCCTGCCGAAAGAGCGGTTTGCTATGACGTGTCAACACGTGACCCATCAATAACGGGTTAATATACAAAAATATTTAAATCATATATT